>NW_027467725.1:402971-407971 GCF_046742065.1 Oratosquilla oratoria
CAACCTAATATTCTTTCATCTTCCTTTTCCTCTTCCCTTGTTCTCATCGTCTTCTACCTTCTCTCTCGCTCTCCATCTTGCCTCCATTTTTCATTTCCTCCTTTTAATCCTCTTTTACTTCCTCCTCTTTCCCCTCTTTCTCCTCGTCGTCCTTCTTATGTCTCCTTTAAAGACGATGATTAAGATTCTACCTCGTCCTAGTCCTCCTCCTCCTTCTCGTCCTCCTCCTCCACTTTCGTCTATTCTTCTTCCACCAACTCCTGTTCCTTCACACCTCCAACCCTCCTCCTCCTCCTCCTCCTCCTCCTCTCATTAGTACAGACAGAAGGCGATGTCGGACGGGAACAAGTCTGAGGTAAAGCGTCGTTCTCCCTTTCTGTTGCCATGGTGACGAGCCAGAACGCACCTGACGCTACCTCCTTCCCCGTTCCCCACCACCGTCTCATTCAAAACCCCATGGGGTAATTAAACTTTATTCTTCCACCCCAATCCCTCACCTTCAGTATTCCCGCCATTCAAAATAGTCTCTCAGCCTCTGTCTCTTATCATCTGTATCTCTCTCTCTTCTTCTTTCTCTCTCTCTAAATAGATAAATAAATAAATAGATAGATAAATGAATATACAAATAAACAAATAGATTAATAAAAAATAGTAAATTAATCAATTAATCAATAGAATGAATAAGTAAATAGATAAATAAAGATATAGATAAATAAAGGTATATATACACAAAATAAAAGGATAAATTAATTCATAAATAAATAAACAAAAAAAAAAAAATCTTTTACTATTTGTACCTTTGTTATAGTTGCCGTCAGATGATTTAACTCAACTGAAGAAAAAAATCTCCCCAGAGAAAGTGATTAGTTAAATCACAATCACTAGTCATCCTGCCGCCAGGTAATTTCATTCATCTGCATTACAACCCCTCCATTGCCATGGGATGTGATCTTCATAATCAAGGCTGATTAGGTTAGGTTAGGTTAAGTTAGGAAAGCTTAGGTTAGGTTAGGTTAAGTTAGGAAAGCTTAGGTTAGGTTAGGTTAAGTTAGGAAAGCTTAGGTTAGGTTAGGTTAAGTTAGGAAAGCTTAGGTTAGGTTAGGTTAAGTTAGGAAAGCTTAGGTTAGGTTAGGTTAAGTTAGGAAAGCTTAGGTTAGGTTAGGTTAAGTTAGGAAAGCTTAGGTTAGGTTAGGTTAAGTTAGGAAAGCTTAGGTTAGGTTAGGTTAAGTTAGGAAAGCTTAGGTTAGGTTAGGTTAAGTTAGGAAAGCTTAGGTTAGGTTAGGTTAAGTTAGGAAAGCTTAGGTTAGGTTAAGTTAAGAAAGCTTAGGTTAGGTTAGCTTAGGTTTGCCTAGATCAGAGGTTTAGATTTTCATAGTCAGAGCTCCCGATCCCTCCTGTCGCTTCGATAGACGAAGACTTTTTACAAAGGATTACAAAGGCGGAGCATGCCGACAGGAGACCTTTTGATCCATATCTAGGTCGGATGCAAAAAAAAAAAAAAAAAAAAAAAAAAAAAAAAAAAAAAAAAAAAAAAAAAAACCCAAAAAAAAAAAAAAAAAAAAAAAAAAAAAAATCATTTTCAAATCTTTCGCCAGACCTGGAGAAGACTTTCCTTCATCACAAAGTATTATTTTTACCCGGTTTAGTAAAGATTTATCTGGCACGTGATGGTTTCTCTCGATAACCTAAGGGTAATTTTTTGTAAGTTGAATTCTTATCATTTTGTATCGCAGAATGCTCGACATGACTTTGCCCAGCGAGATGGGAGGAGGGGGGATTCTGTCGTTCTAATATCAACTTCAATAGGTGATCAAAGAAATAATTCTGTTTGACTGAATAAGTATTGCCAGAGGGGGTATGTATGTATTGTATGCATGGGCAGATATATGTATATATGTATGTTGTGTATGTTAACGTGAAGCGTGGTCGGGGACTAGTAGTCCTTTTGAACCATCCCATGTAGCATGGTCGCTAGCGTCTTGGCCTCGTGATTATCGACGCACGGGTCAGGGTTCGAATCCCATGGCAGAGCTTCTAAAAAAAAGTATATATGTATGTATGTACGTATGCATGTACGTATGCATGCACGTATGCCTTTCGTCAGGGTCTTGAGCTTAATCCTTGCTAACTTCTAGATTTTGTTCATACTAGACCAAATCCTATTCGGAAATATCTCAAGAGAAGCTCTAGACAATCTTAGAAAAGCGCTAGACAATCCTATTCAGATGATGGGAAGTCACAACAACCGAGCGAACTACTTTATCCACCTGCCCACCTTTCTATTTCCATTTGTTAAAAGAAATAAATTTATCTCAGCAGCTCATAAGTCTCAGCCACCGCTACATGAGACACTAATCTGGGCCTAATCTGGGCCCATCAGCAGATTCCACCACCGGCAACTGAACTCCTGATCAACGGGGATTAAGCTCAACCGGAAGTGGAGCGGAACATTAGAGGAGGAGGAGGAGGAGGAGGAGGAGGAGGAGGTGGTGGAGGAAAAGGAGGAGGAGGATGACGAAGAAGAGGAGGGCGAGGTGGAGGACAAGGAGGAGGAGGACGAAGAGGAAGAGGACAAGGAGGAAGAGGAGGAGAAGGAGGAGGAGGGTAAGGTGGAGGACAAGGAGGAGGAGGATGACGGAGAAGAGGAGGGCGAGGTGGAGGACAAGGAGGAGGATGACGAAGAGGAAGAGGACAAGGAGGAAGAGGAAGAGGAGGTGGAGAAGGAAGAGGGAGAAGGAGTAGGAGGAAAAGAAGGTTTGAAGTGATAGTTCGAACCAGCAGATCGAGTCGTCTATTTCTTCGAAGCAACACTTCGAATCTTTCGTCGATTTAAATGGACAGTTCGAATCATATATGGAATCGAGGCGACAATTCGAGTCATTTGTTAGTTGGAAGCAACAGTTCGAATCGTTCATTCGGTTCGAATCGTTCATTCGGTTCGAATCGATAAAAAAAAAATAGTTCGTCAGCTCGAAACATTTCGAATCGTTTTCGGATCGAGGCTCCTGTTCGATTCCTCCTTTTTTTTCGACATTTCTAGAAGCCTCTTTAATGAAATGGTAAACAGGTTCCCCACATCAAAGGCACACGTCCGGAGAGCTGATCAGGAACAACCGGAACAGACCGAAAGAAAAATCCAGAACTTTTCTGGATTTTCTTTTTATCAAAATCTCTGAGCCGCATCGCTCACAGACATAAATATTCTTTTGCATAAAAATGGAATATTCAACATAAAAAAAAATCCGGATCCTTCTCTACAGAATAATAGTATATGATTATAAACTACAAATTCCTCTGATATATAATGTGCGCAAAAGTTACACTTGCTTTTACGGTGCCTATGTGCATATATGTTTAGTGTACTTATATGTATATGCATATAGATACATATATATATATGTATATGTACATGTCAATGAACGACTGGAAGTCGGTGTGAACTGCGGTGACGTAGGGGGACAAAACGCACAAAAGAGATCGGACGACCGTGAGCGACCAGATGTCCGTGATGGGTGAAATGTTAATTTTGATGGGAGAAATGTTAATGAGACATCGAATGTCACTGAAGGTCCAAATATCAATATAGAGCAAGGTGTCAATAAAAAACAAAATTATAATGTTAGGCATGATATTGAAACTCAAAACGTGTCAAAAAGAAATAATCACGAGTTTGTTAAAAGCATGTACTTTAATGCTCGTAGTATTAGAAACAAATTTCAAGAAATACAGGCCTATGTCAAAAGCGAAAGTCTCGATATTATAGGAATAACCAAGACATGATTAAATAGTAGAGTTTGAAGCAGAATTTAATATTGTGGGGTTTAAACACTTTCATCAGGATAGAAACCACAAGAAAGGTGGGGGTGTTCTATTGTACGTTAAAAACAATGTCCATGCTTGTGTTTTAGAGAAAGTGAAACAGGATGCATATGATAGTTTGTGGGTAGAATTAACCCAAACAAATGGACAAAAAATTAATGTAGGTGTAATATATAGGCCAAAGACATTATCATTAGCAGACGACAAACTGTTATTTCAAGAACTGTCTAGTTTCTGCAACCGGGATTTATTGATAATGGGTGATTTCAATTTTACTGACATTGATTGGATGACCCTTGAACATGGCCATATAGGTAGTCGCTTGATTGATCTTCTTGGTGACAATTACTTAGTTCAACATGTAAAAGAGCCCACAAGACATGGAAACTTACTCGATTTATCACTTGCCGTGAAAACATGATAACCGATGTAGAAGTCGGTGAGACTATTGCAAATAGCGATCACAACTTAGTTAGATTCAAACTACTAAAACATTTTAGAATAGATACTTGTGTTTCTAAAATACCCGATTTCAGTAAAGCTCAGTTCATAAGCTTCAGCTTACAGATTCTGAGGTAAAATTAAAAGAAAGACCTGTAGATCAGATGTGGGAAATATTTCAAAATTCGCTCATTAAGATGATTCATAATTACATTCCTTTTAAGGACACACGTCCCCCAAATCAGGGTCGCCTAAAATGGCTTGACAAAGAAACTGAAAAAAGTATTACTTAAAAGAGACAGGCTTACAAGAAATATAAGTGCTCGGGTGCATCTAACGACTATCAAAGTTATGTATTAATACAGAGAGGTTTAAAAAAGACAATAAAAAACGAAAACAATAATACGAAGTGAATATAGCTGATAAATCCATTAGAGATGAAAAGATGGTTAGGAATCAAATTGGTCCCCTATTATCTGCTGATGGTCAACTTGAATATTCATCTCTACGTGTTAGTGTATTTTTATTCTCTACTCCTGGGTACAATTTATCTATGCACGTGATGGCAGTATTACACGTTAGGTGCAGCACACAAAACACCCCAAAAAATGGGAAGTAAAAATGAATGACTAAATTGGGAGTTAATAACAAAGTTAATAGCAATGTTATTGCCAGTGTCAGAATTAATATTGTTACACTAAGACTTCTACTTATAAGTTATCTAACTTGGTTCCTCATTA
>NW_027467725.1:417971-427971 GCF_046742065.1 Oratosquilla oratoria
TAGGATTATGTGAGAGTTGTAATAGAAAACCTTATTTGATAAGGTAAATAGGTTGCTTTGTTCACATAAGTCTATTGCATGGGCTGGAATTCCAGATGCAGAGGTTCTTTGGATTTATTGATATCATGCGTCTAGCGATCTTGTTTTGTTTTTACACAGTGAGTGATATAGGTGTCGTTGTCTCGTGATAAGACGATCAACGTAGTTTTTAATTGTTGTTGTAATGTTGCTGCTTTTATTTCATGAATATTTGTTCGTGTTATTTGACTGCTCATATAATTAGAGTCGTTTATTTCTTCTGGTGTGAGTTTATTGCAATTATGACTAATTCTATGTAGGCGTGCTTCTTCATCGTTATGTGATGTTCTTTTTCAAAGGTCGAGGTGGGTGGGAATTGTCCTCTGGTAATTTATAGAAACAAGGATGAGATAATCATCGGTAAGACGAGAATGTCCTATCCGCGTATCAATGCTTCCTCAAATCACTACTTCTTGCGTGGGAAAATAGCCATGGAAGAATTTATTTCAGTAGCCTTTTTGTGGTTCATCGTGTTTTCTTCTTGGATTTTTTGCCACAAGCTTTGCAAAGTGAACAGAAGAATGGGGTACAAGTCTAAAGCAGGCAGTGGGATGGAAGCATCGAATAGAGACGGTTCTGCACCCCAAGATACTTTGTCGGCTCGTTTGTTGCCCGGAATACCGACATAAGATGACACCAAGCAAGATGATTATGAAGCGGAAAGAAATTCGGGCGAGCAGCGAATGGATATTGTGGATCAACATATGGCGTGACTGGAGATTGGAAAGAGGTTCTGGGCCACTGAGCGAATCAGATGAATATGGCAGGAAGATGGTAGACAGTAAAAAAGGGTGTGGGTGGGTGATATAAGTAGAGCATCACATGCGGTGGAAACTGTTTATGTTGTTACTTGTCTGAGTAAATAACGGAAGCTGCATTTATTCAGACAACATAGATCAGAGAAGCGAAGATGTGCTGTAGATATCAGACTCCATCCGACTCCTACACAATCAACCAATGACGAGACAGTGACAGGGCCAGCCAGCCACGCAGGAGAAGACCTAAAGACTAGAAGCTTACCCTAGACAAAGTCGATGAATATCGAATTTAAAGACTAGTTCAACTACCGGCAGGTCACAGCACCAATTGTTGAGAAAGACATAGGTGAAATGAAGACCTAAAGACTAGAAGCTTACCCTAGGCGAAGTCGATGAATATCGAATTTAAAGACTAGTTCAACTACCAGCAAGTCACAGCACCAATTGTTGAGAAAGACATAGGTCGAAACTAGTCGATTGGTGTGCTGTTACTCTTCTAATAAAGGCTCTTCCGTAGTCCCTTGTGTCCTTCCCCCTCAGAAGGTAGTGAGTTGTTTCCAGAGGTCTCTTATAGTATATGGTTGATGAAGGAGGGATTGTCTTCCCATGCTGGAAGATTTTGCTGGACGTTTCCACCACGTGGGTGATTTTCAGTATGTGTGTGTGGGAGAGAAATGTAATTAGGACATTTTTCTTCTTTTTTGTGTGTCTGTATAAATGTTGACTAACAAGAGAAAATAACAGATGTTATAGGTAGAACAAAATTGAGATGGGCTGGGCATGTGGCGCGTATGGAGGACCATAGAATTCCAAAACGAGTTATGATGGGTAGAATGCCTGGAAGAAGACCCAGAGGGAGACCTCGAATGAGATGGGTAGATGGAGAGGATGCGGAGATGGACAGAAGAGGAATAAATCAAATAACCTGGATGGAAGGAGCACAGGACCGAAGGGTATGGAGAGGATTACTGTTGGCGGACCAGAATCTACACGAGGTTCAAGATCTAACGGAGTGAGTGAGTGAGTATTAATGTTGAGGAAAAAGAAAGATATATGTGGAGGCGGAGGAACTTAGATACAGAGGTCGAAAGACCTGATACTGAAGAGAAACAGTCTACTTCTCTCGGGTTTATAGGTATTGGGCATTACGGTTAGCTAGTAATTGGGAGAAAATCATGTAGGGTAGGCAGTGTTTAAGACTCATTTTCTAAATTCTTCCTCTTGTAGAGTAAGCATCGTACATCTTAACCCTTTAAACTCCGATGACAAGATGTCTTGTCATTTGGTCAAATATAACAAAAGATCATAAAACACCAAAATGTTTGATCAAACACCAGAAAAATATGACGTCAATCCTCGCGCGGTCAAGCCGCATCAGATGATATTCGGATGTACGGGCCGGCGCGAGGCCTACCATATACGGTTTTTCGTATCTACACCACAAGCGGCTGACATAAGTTGAATGGGTTAAAAAGGGCCGCTCAGTCGTAGGGGTGGCTGCCAAACATCACTACCTCCTCAGTCCTGACTTTCCAGTCCATGTTACCTGCGTGAGGTACGTGACTGGAGGTTTCCAGAAGTCACCGTCCCCTACCACCATCATCACTCGCCCACGCCACAGGAGGGAAAGAGAAGTTGAGAGGGAGTTGTTGGACCGGTGGTGGAAAGTTGAAAGGCATGTGTAAAAAGGAGGCGTCTCGCTCCTTGCAACACACCTGGTAGCAGCTAGTTCCTCCTCCGTGGGATGTGAGGAACCTTATCCCACAGAAATAGAGATAGAGATGGGATTACACAAACAAAAAGAGAAAGAGAGGGTGAAAGAGAACAAGAGAGAGAGAGAGAGAGAGAGAGAGAGAGAGAGAGAGAGAGAGAGAGAGAGAGAGAGAAAGAGAGAGAGAGAGAGAGAGAGAGAGAGAGAGTGAGAGAGAGAGAGAGAGAGAGAAAGAGAGAGAGAGAGAGAGAGTAAGAGAGAGAGAGAGAGAGAGTAAGAGAGAGAGAGAGAGAGAGAGAGAGTAAGAGAGAGAGAGAGAGAGAGAGAGAGAGAGAGAGAGAGAGAGAGAGAGAGAGAGAGAGAGAGAGAGAGAGAGAGAGAGAGAGAGAGAGAGAGAGAGAAGAGAGAGAGAGAGAGTAGAGAGAGAGAGAAAGAGAGAGAGTAAGAGAGAGAGAGAAAGAGAGAGAAAGAGAGAGAGAGAGAGAGAGAGAGAGAGAGAGAGAGAGAGAGAGAGAGAGAGAGAGAGAGAGAGAGAGAGAGAGAGAGAGAGAGAGAGAGAGAGAGAGAGAGAGAGAGAGAGAGAGAGAGAGAGAGAGAGAGAGAGAGAGAGAGAGATTTACGACTAAATTTATAAATAGTAAGTGGCATTACAAGCACAGGGTCTGGTAGCGGTAAAAGCTACTGAATAATAAATTAGATTAAGAGTATTAAACATGTAAAATATTTCACCTAAAACAAAATAAATATCCAGTATTAGCAGCGAAAAATAAATCTAAACTTTATATAAAAAAGAACAAGAACTTAATTAGCGATGTTGTGTTCGTGTTCCAAGTGGCCTTAGATTCGTGTTAGACTCCTACATATACCAGTAACCTTTTATTTAATTCAATTATTTGTATTTACTTATCATTATAATAATAATTTTTTATTTATTTTTTGAGAGTTTATGATCTCAGTCGCAGCTAACCATCTTCTGGGACAAGTAGACAAACACACACACATACAGGCAAATACACACACAAATACGCACACACACGCACATACACACATATATAAATAAACAAACACGCACATAAATACACACACATACAAGCAAACACTCACACAAGTACGCACATACTCACAAATATAAATAAACAAACACGCACATAAACACACATATACATACAGATGCACACACAAACACTCACAAACACATGCATACACACATACATACACACTTGCGAGCGCACACGTACTAACACAGACATCATACACATATAAACACACATACTGTAGTCACCTCACGCCCTTAAAACCACGCAAGAGAAAGAAAAAAATGGAGAACAAAAAAAAAAAAAGAGGTTTCGATATTGATAAATTTTATCCAATGTCATCCAATGTCATTTGCTGTCAGCCTAGGTCAGGGCACGCATGCAAAAACTGGTACAATAACGATTTTTTTTTCCGACACGCAAAAGCCAGAGCTTACCTTAAAAAATATAAATAAAAAAATCTCCAACTTCTTTTGTATGACGATTAGTAACCAGATGTGAACTAAGTCCCTTGGGCCTGAAGGGAAGGGTTCAGACTTCGTTGGCACGAAAGAGAATCTTGTATCAAAGATTTGACTGATTTTGGCACCCACAATCAAGAAGGTTCCCCACCCCTGGCCTCATTTATCCTAGTCCATCCGGTATCAACTATAAGCATTCACGAGAGCCATACAGGGCTATGCCACCATCGCAAATCACTTACCAATACTCACTAAAAAAAACCTTAAGTAGTAAGCGCTGAAACTATCAGTTGTTTTAAAAACGATTAGACAACTTTATGGATGGGGATGACAGGTGGTGATGGATACAGGGCTGCCTAGTGTAGGCCTTATGGTCCCTTGCAGTCTCCTTCATTCTTATGTTATGTTCTAAACCAAGCACCCACAACCATAAACACACAAAACTAAACAAACCTGAATCTATCTACCCGACTTACAGCCACAACCCTACCTGACGAAGCAGAGTACAGTCGCCGCCAAAAATATACTCCCACAGTCGCCCCTGGAAATCAAACACCATTCATATACGACCAATATCCATTGAGTTTGTTTCTGTACAATGCCGAAACCATCCATGCATAGCTAACATCGTACAATCGTTCCACGGCCACCGCTAGTTCAGGTACGCGCGGCAGACACAAAAAATATCTTTACTCTGAAGCCGACGCACGTAAAAATCAACACTGACAGCAGTTGCATTGGCCCAGCTAGCAGCTGTGAGAGCTCTATCCTTGAATTCGTCTCCCGCCGGCTGTCACTTTTTATTTTAATGGTTGCTGCCAAGCTATCGTGTTCTGTTGTGTGTCCACTTCCATCCATGTTGGTTGTGATAGGGTGATAATCTCATTTAATGATGATGATTAGATATTCCTTCTATCACCTATTGACAGAATTTATATACACATGTAAAGATCTTCAGCTATTTTTCAGAATCCTTCGTCCACTTAACCAACACAAAATAGCAAATGTATGTATATATATATATATATATATATATATATATATATATATATATACATATATATATATTTATATATATATATTGTTGAAAAATGTGAATAAAGAAAATGGTGTGCCAGACCTCCAGCAAAAAGGGTTATAACGTCTGCAAAAATACTGACCAGAAACGGTGATTCCCACATCTAACTGCTCAATCGTTGCTTTATATAATAAAACAATACAACTTGATTTCACAGCTGACCTACGTATTTACACGACTAAAAAAAGACCGCAAAATCTATACAAAGCCAAACTTTTCATTTCATTGTTTCTTATTTATTCGTTTATTCATTCATTTGTATTTCTTTTTAGTAAAAAAAAAACGTCTTTTGCAGATGTAAACTAGAATGTTAACTAATTATTTCCTCCAAGAGGTAATGACAATCTTTTCCTCTCAATATAGAAGCTCGCTGGCTGAAAGGGTTATGGCGTCGTTACATGCGGCGGTTCGAATCCTGCCACCGGCGAAGTTGAACCAAGGGCATGGTTCATTAAATTCCACGCTAAAAAGCCCTCTGTGAGGGGCACCGTGCTAGCCTCCCGATAGGAGGGGAGTATGTGACATTAAACCATATCATCATCATATCTTACCTTACAATTTTGAAGACCATTATTTTTACATTTGTTCATATGTTTTCCTTCCTTGTAAAAAAAAAAAGGCATCCGAGGGATTTTTTTTTCCTGTTTCCCCTAGCACTGCATTCTGAAAGTTTGTTATACACAGAGACGAGATCATGCCGCCAGGCTAAGCTGACCCAAACGGGGAAAAATCCCGAGATTAGCTTTGCCATATGGGAAAAAATTCCCTGGCTTAGCTATGGGTCAGTGCACTGGGTAGAAGAAAGTTACCACAAAAAGAAATATATACATATTGCGTAATATATATATATATATATATATATATATATATACACACATATATATACATATATATACACACATATATATATACATATATATAAATATATGTATATATATATATATATTATATATATGTGTGTGTGTGTGTATGTGTGTTTATATATATATATATATATATATATATATGTATACATATATATATATATATATACATACAAATATATATGTATATATATAAATATATACATATATATATATATATATCCATATATAAATGAATATATATATATACATACTTATATATATATATGTGTGTGTGTGTGTTTGTGTGTGTGCGTGTGTGTGTGTGTGTGTGTGTGTGTGTGTGTGTGTGTGTGTGTGTGTGTGTGTGTGTGTGTGTGTGTGTAATTTCTGATGAAGTACCGCTGTGGATATATGAGCCTGATACAGGTTGGCGTGTACATATGGCAACATAAACGCATTTGTAAATCTAAAAGGAAATCAAGAGGACTCGCCCGTCCACCTCTTTAATTTCATGGAAAAACAAATTTGTAACACACACCTAGTACGCTTAAACCTATAAATCAAGAAACAAAGGGATAGATGAATGAATTAATTAGTAAATAATAAATGCGTAAATACAAAAATGAGTGAATATATTTACAAATATATATATAAGCAAATAAGTAAAGAAATATATAATTTCATTGACAAATTAATAAATGAATAAATGAATAAATGATGAATAGAAAATAAGTAAATATATGAATAAGCAAATACATAAATGAATAAATAGTTATGTAAATGAGTAGGTGAATGAACACAGAAAATAAATATGTAGATATATACAGTAGATAAATAAGTACATAGATGAATTAATGAATGAAGATGCATGAATGGAAAAGTACACAAACCCGAAAATATAAATAAATACAAGAATTAATAAGTATGCAAATAAAGAAATAGATAAATAATTAGATAAATATATGTATAAAAATACATGAAGGATTAAACAAATGAACAGATAAATTAATAAATAAATAAATAGGCAAACAAACAAAATAAATAAATCAATCAATAAATAATTTGATAATATGAAAATACAAAAAACGTAAAACATAGGTAAGCCATACAAATATGTATATAAATAAATAAATAAACAACTAAATGAGTAGGTAGATAAAAAATAAATAAAGTCAATAAACAAATATATAGACTATTTATTCGTTTATTTCTTGTTCATCTATTTATTTGTTTATTTGTTTCTTTATCTATTTTCTATCTACTCATTCATCTATTCATCCATTTTAGCTAACACTGTATGAATTAATTCAGCTGAAATAGTCTTCTTTTAGATAAATGACTTTGAACGCCCTTCTCCTCTTCCCCCCAACTAACACACCCTCCCTCCTCCTCCACTTCCTCCTCCTCCTCCTCTTCCTCCTCCTCCTCCCCCTTTACCCCTCATCGTCTGACCTTCTGTACACTTCTGACAGCCCTCTAATCCCTGCGTCCCTGTCCAATCCCACTCTGCCTCCAACCCGACAAGTTTCCCTCCGTGTGCTGTCAGGTGCTGCTACTGCTCTTTCCACCGACTCCCCAGCTTCCTCCAATCCCTTTCCAGTTGTCTTTTCACGTGTCCCCTTCCTCCCCCTTCCCTTTTCCTGTTTCTGTTTTTCTATAATATCATTACTGGTAATAGTAATAGTAATAGTGATAATAATAAAAATAATGATAATAATAATGATAATAATGATGATGATGATGATGATGATGATGATGATGATGATGATGATGATGATGATGATGATGATGATGATGATGATGATGATGATGATGATGATGATGATGACGATGATGATGATGTATTTTTCTTTTCCTATTTTCAATTTCCTTTTTCGTTTTCCTTGTTTACGTTATTTCGTGTTTTTTTTCTGTCTGTGCTGTACTATTTTTTATATTTACATCTTGGCATTTATTTTTATATTTTTCCTCGTGTTTCTAGTATTTCTCCCGAATTAATGTTTTGTTTATCTATTCATCTATACACCGAAAGCTTTCCCCCCTATTAGGAGGGTAACCAAATCAGAGGCAGATACTTATTCCCACGCAATCCACTCTCTTCCAACACCCACTCCACACTCTTCCACCATCCACTCCACCCCTTCCATCTCAGCTCACGGACCTCAGGTGGGATGGGTGGAGAATGTATTTCCTCAATTTTCTATTTTCTATTTCGTTTCTTTCCTTGTTTCACAACAGCGATGAGTTTGAACAACAATCACACATAACTCTACTTCCTATACTTTCTTTGTTCTATACTTTGTGCTATCGACCATTTCGTCGTTCCATGTTCTATGCCGGTCCTTAATTATTCTGTTCTGTTCTCCCAGTGTTCTTGCTCTTTAGTTTTCTGGTTGCCCAATATCCTCTCTGTTCAAATATTTTATCCTTTTTCTATGTTGCCAATACTGCTACTACTGCTACGTTATTTTACATATCGGTTATTATATTATTTTGATTATATATATATATATATATATATATATATATATATATATATATATATATATGCACAAGTATCACAAAACACACGTGACTACACCGATATGCTGAACACCACAGGGAAAAGAAAAATTCTTGGAATCCGAGCGCTTTCGTGATATGTATGTATATACAGACATATATACTGTATATTATATATATATATATATATATATATATATATCTATATATATATATATATATATATATATATATATATACAATACAAAGCCCCCACCCTGCGTCCAGTACCTTTATTTGTTCATATCTAAGCAGTGCCCTCTATGTTCAATGTTACATACCTGAAGATGAGTGTATGATTCAACAGAAAGCTTGTTTTTTATATTTGCGCAATATTTTTCGTTGTAATAACACTATCGATCTCGGAAGCCTTGTGTTTGACCTTTCTTCAGGATACAAACAAACCATTCGGAAAATTGAGAAAATCGCTAAGAACATAGTGTATATAGAATTAGCTCTGGTCTTTCAATCGAACATGTCTACAAGAGAACTTACTGCCCATTTATATTAATATCAACATATATATATATATATATGTATATATATATATATATATATATATATATATGTGTGTGTGTGTGTGTGTGTGTGTGTGTGTGTGAGTGTGTGTGTGTGTGTGTGTGTGTGTGTGTGTGTGCGTGTATACACATACATATACATACATATATATATACATATACTTATATATGAATATATATATATATAAATATACATATATATATATATATATATATATATATATATATGCACATATATATATTATGATATACTATATTATATTATATTATATTGTATTATATTATACTATATTATACTATATCATATATCATATTATATTATATATTATATTATATTATATCATATCATACTACATTACATTATATTATAATATATTATATTATCTATTATATTATATTATATTATATTATATTATATTATATTATATTACATTATATTATACTACATTGTATCCTCCTTTCCTTTGCTTGCTTGTTCCACACAATACATTCGCTCCGCACAAAACCCTGTGGTGCGCCTCACGTGTTTTCCTACCCAATGTTTACTTCGTTCGAAATCGCCATTGGATGCTTCCTGGGGGCGTCCATCCGCTACCACGCTCCCTTCTTTCCCCTTTCACAGGTTTTCGCTTCGTACTTCCATTCCCACTTCGCAACACATTTCCCCGCCTCCGTCCCGGCCAGTCGCCGACTTTAACTTTTCGTTCGCCGCCCCCACAGTCTAATTCAGACCCGGTCGGAAGCTCGACGGACAATAGACTGACAGGAGGAACAACAGGATGACCAATAAACAGACCAGTTAAAGCTGGAGGTTTACTACTGTTATACTACCTCACCCTACCAACCCTTCCTCACCCGACTGAGCATCATAGCCATGAATGGGGACCATAGCTGAGCAACATTTTTTTTTTTTTTTTTTTGTGAACGACCCAGCCTGCAATGGTGTTGTAAATGTACAACAAGGAGCAATTAAACA
>NW_027467725.1:432971-435471 GCF_046742065.1 Oratosquilla oratoria
TATTTCCCGTGACAATAGAAGTTACAATATAGAGTAAAGAAAAAATACAACACTGATATTTCCAACAATAACAACCCGACCAGGAATATTTCCCGTGACAACGGCTGACATTTGCACAGGTGTCAGCCGGCTGGAAATGGGCGACAGTCATATGCAGGGGAAGGGGAGGGTAGAGAAAGTGAGAGAAAGATGGAGGATAAAGGTAAAGGGAGGAGGAAGGGAGGAAGCTGAATGGAGGAAGAGGAAAATGAGAACGGAAGTGTGTGGAGGAGGAAAATGAGGAGGAGTTGGGAGGAGGAGTGGAAGGGGAGGAGGTGTTGGGGTTGAACGGGAGAGGAAGGAAAATGAAGGGAAGGGAAGGTAAAGAAGGGGAAAGGAAAATGGAAAAGAGAAGAAGAGAATATTGGGAGGGAGGAGAAAGGAGGGAAGTGGGAGGGAGGAGAAAGGAGGGAAGTGGGAGGGAGGAGAAAGGAGGGAAGTGGGAGGGAGGAGAAAGGAGGCAAGTGGGAGGGAGGAGAAAGGAGGGAAATGGGAGGGAGGAGAAAGGAGTCAAGTGGGAGGGAGGAGAAAGGAGGGAAGTGGGAGGGAGGAGAAAGGAGGGAAGTGGGAGGGAGGAGAAAGGAGGGAAGTGGGAGGGAGGAGAAAGGAGGCAAGTGGGAGGGAGGAGAAAGGAGGCAAGTGGGAGGGAGGAGAAAGGAGGGAAGAGGGAGGGAGGAGAAAGGAGGGAAGTGGGAGGGAGGAGAAAGGAGGGAAGTGGGAGGGAGGAGAAAGGAGGCAAGTGGGAGGGAGGAGAAAGGAGGGAAGTGGGAGGGAGGAGAAAGGAGGGAAGTGGGAGGGAGGAGAAAGGAGGGAAGTGGGAGGGAGGAGAAAGGAGGGAAGTGGGAGGGAGGAGAAAGGAGGGAAGTGGGAGGGAGGAGAAAGGAGGCAAGTGGGAGGGAGGAGAAAGGAGGCAAGTGGGAGGGAGGAGAAAGGAGGCAAGTGGGAGGGAGGAGAAAGGAGGGAAGTGGGAGGGAGGAGAAAGGAGGCAAGTGGGAGGGAGGAGAAAGGAGGCAAGTGGGAGGGAGGAGAAAGGAGGGAAGTGGGAGGGAGGAGAAAGGAGGCAAGTGGGAGGGAGGAGAAAGGAGGCAAGTGGGAGGGAGGAGAAAGGAGGGAAGTGGGAGGGAGGAGAAAGGAGGGAAGTGGGAGGGAGGAGAAAGGAGGCAAGTGGGAGGGAGGAGAAAGGAGGGAAGTGGGAGGGAGGAGAAAGGAGGGAAGAGGGAGGGGAAGAAAAGATGGAGAAGCGGAATGTGAGGACGGGAATAGATGAAAGGTAATCTGGGAAGATGAATACAGAGAACAGGAATTATGGAAAAGGAAAAAGTATGGAAGGTAAAGTGTGTAAAGGGAGTAGGGGAAAGTAGGACGTTTGGCGGGTTGTTATCAATCGCGCCTCTGGCGTTCGATTCAGCAGTATCGAGAGCCCAGGTGCACAGGCCAAAGATGACGACGTTGGTTGTGGGTAGAGGTCCCTTTAGACGTGACTTTTATTCTGTTCATTTATTCATTTACCTGTTTATTTGTCTATTTATTGATTCATTTAATTATCTATTTATTCGTTCATTTATTCACTTACTGTTTTTTGTCCTCTCGTACCAAATATAAAAGTTTATATATGTGGTTCTGGCTAATTCTTGAAAGAGAAAAAAAATAAAGATCAAAAGAAAGGAAACTAAGAAAGCTAACAAGACGAAAAGAGAAAGACGAAACAAATTGAAAAATAACTGAAATTAGTAACGGAACCAGAAAATGGAAATGAAAAGCAAAACCGCTGGAGAAGGGAGATAAGAGGAAGAGACAAACGAAGAGGAAAAATGAAATGGATGGACGGACGAAGAGAAGGAGAGAGAGGAGGAGGAGGAGGAGGAGGAGGAGGAGGAGGAGGAGAAGGAGGGGAGGAGGAGGAGGAGGAGGAGAAGGAGGAGGAGGAGGAGAAGGACGAAGAGAAGGAGGAGGAGGAGAAGGAGGATGAGGAGGAGGAAGAGGAGAAAGGATAAGGAGAAAGAAGGAGGGAAGAGGAAGGAGGAAGGAAGAGGAAGATGGCAGAGGAGTGAGGAGTGAGGAAAACGGAAGAGCAGGAGGGGTTGAGAAGAAGGCAGAAAGAAATGGGAAGAGGAGGGAGCAAGACGGAGGAGGAGGAGGGAGGAGAAGGAGGGAGGAGGAGGAGGAGGGAGGAGGAGGAAGAGCAAGGGGAAGGAGAACAGAGGAAAAGAGAGAGGAGTATGGGATAGGAAAATGAGGAAACAAGAGAAAGTAGAAAGGAGAAGAAATAAGAAGTGAAGGAGGGAGAAGGGAGAGGGAGGACGAGGAAGAAGGAAAAGAGAGGAGGAAGGAGAAGGAAGAGGGAGAAGGAGGAGGGAGAAGGAGGAGGGAGGAGGAGGGAAAAGGAAAAGGGAGAAGGAGGGGGAAGAAAAGAGGAGGAGGGAGGGAGAAGGAAGAGGGAGGAGGAGGGAATACGAGGAGG
>NW_027467725.1:442971-445471 GCF_046742065.1 Oratosquilla oratoria
ATATATAATGGTGCCACTATGGTGGTACAATATGGTGTATATTGGTATGGTACTTTTTAAAGTATTGTGTATGTAAAAAGTAACATTGTTTGATGCAATGTATTGTGATCGTGTTTTGTGTGATGTGATGCTTTGTGTGGCATATTCCTTTGATTTGGTTCTAAGATATGCTGTCATTTGGACGGGTGTCTTTAACTTATCCTGGTATGTACAATTTGGTTTGGTATGTTAGGTTTATGTTTTGCATGACAATATAGCGTGGGGACGTGTTATTAAGTGAGATACAAGTTGCAGGACAATTTGGAAAGAATGTGAAGAACCCCTTTCCCACCTTCCCCCCTCCCCTTCTTGCTCCCCCTCTCCTTCCCTTCTTCTCTCCTTCCTCCCCCTCCTCTCCTATCCTATTTTCTTTCATGTTCCTCTTTTTCTCTTTCGTCATTCCCCAACACACAACTGAATCCCCTCTCTTCGTCTCTTTTCTCAGTGCTTCCTCTACTTTTCCCTGGCGTTTCTTACTTAAACATTATCTTACCTTATCCTCTCTTCTCTCTTTTTCTCTCACATATCTCTCTCTCCGTCTCTCTCTCTCTCTCTCCCTTGCGCCTTAACTCTTTTTCTTTTGTTCTTCTCTTCCCTCCTCCGCTTTCTGATGTTTTCCTTTCCTCCTCCTATCACCTCCCCTCTCCTCATTTCTTACTTTCCCTCTCTACTTTTCCACTCCCATCAAATGATTACAAAGGATTACAAAGGTGGAGCATGCCGACAGGAGACCTTTGGGTCCATATCTAGGTCGAATGCGAAAAATCATAATAATGATAAACAAATAAGTGAATAAATAAAAACAATAATGATGTAAATAATAAATAAAATAAATTAATGCATAGGTATAGTTAGATAATAAACAGGTAAATAGTAAATAATGATAAATTGACATAACTAATAATAAATGAGAATCAAACAAATAATAATAAACAAACAGAGAAATGATAACAAAACTGACAAACAAATAATATGAAATAAATGATAGTCATTACCTTCCATCCCGCTCTCTTCTCGACTCTCTTTTCCTCTTCCTCTTTTGTCCCCACCTCCTCTTCTTGCCAGCTTCCGTTCCTCCCCTCTTTACGTCCCCTCTTCTCTCTTCTCTCTTTCTCTCTTTCCTTTTCCATTCCCACCAGAATTCCTCCCCTTTTCTTCCTTTCCCTCTCTTCACCCATTGTCTCACCTAATCTCCTTCTCATTTCGCTTATTTCAGTCTTATCTACCTTCTACCTTTCTACCTTCCCTTTCTCAACCTTTTCTTATCTCCTAACTCAACCCTACCCCCCTCCCTCGACTGCTATCCCTGCTCTTTCCACTTCTCTCTCCTAAACTTCCTCTCTCCTCTCTTTCTCGCCCCGTCCCCTCTTTATTTCTATAGTCCCTTCAACCACGTCCCTTCCCTCTCCTCTTTTTTCCTCTTCTGTACTTTCCTGAAATCCTTGAAACATTCCACATACATATCGATCTCCCCTGAAAAGCCTATGTCGCACACTACCCAAACCCTCTTCTACACTTGGGGATTAAAGTTCGTGCATAACTACGATTCACCCTTACCGTACCTGGTAGCACTTTTCCTTATGTTTTGATTGCCACCAAGCTAATCTATCGGCAGCCTCATAAAGAAAGTACCTAAGTCAATTGTCCAACTTATCACGAAATGAAAATCCATGTGAACAAGTTGTATAGACACGGTAAAGGAAACATGGACTGGAGAAAGTCGTTAGACGAAACGTCAGGAATAAAAGCTTCACCATGTTTCCTTTACCGTGTCTATACAACTTTTTCAGGAAATCGAAAAAAAAAAATCGTTTTTCTATTTTATAAATGTACGTAACGCTCCTCCTAACGTAGTTTTAACCTACTCAGACACTAAATAAAACATTGGGAATTATACCACAAGGAGCAATGAAAAATTTAGAAGAAAAAAAATCCAGAAATTGACGAAAAATGACTTAGGCACTTTCTTTACGAGGGTGACGCTAAGCATTTCTGTATCAATCCCTCAGTAACGAAGGTGTCAAAACTTATCTTTATCAGTTTTGATTAATCTCTTCCGTACAGGATGGTACATTTATATTACCTTGTGGCTGACGCAAGGCGATTCTCTTCCTTATGGTGCCGTCTCTTCGGTAGCCAAAAGTGTCATGTCTCTACAAACACACAGTCAAGTGCTTAACAAAAGTCCAGCAACTTATAAGCAACAGTTGCCTATCGGCAACAGAACACTGATTTCTGTTTTGCGATCGAAATTATTTGTCACCAATGATAATGTAAATAATAATGGTTGCCCTGCGGGACGGGCGTCGGAGAGTATCCTCTCCCCATCAACACTTTTCACTACATCACAGTGGCGCCAGCCCCAAGAGGTTGTCATTCTCATTTCATGAAAGAAAGAATAGGAGAGAGAGAGAGAGAGAGAGAGAGAGAGAGAGAGAGAGAGAGAGAGAGAGAGAGAGAG
>NW_027467725.1:447971-455471 GCF_046742065.1 Oratosquilla oratoria
TACTGCGCTATTTATTTCATCGGAGAAAAAATATAGAATTTTGCATTGACGCAGTTTCCTTATTTTTACATCTTGATATCCATGTAGGAAAATATTTTCCGTGCCTATCCGAACAACAGCAAAACCAACAAATAACAAAATAACAAAAACAGGAAAACAACAAAAATGAAAGCAACAACAAAAGAACAAGATGAAACAGCAACACCAACCAGAACAAACAGCAAGAGGCCACCCGTACTTTTGATTAAAGGTCTCAGACGCACATGACCTTATTTTTTATGATTTAAGGTCAAGCCTCAGAAACTGTTTCGTGATTTAAGGTCAAACCTCGGTAACTGTTTCATGATTTAAGGTCAAGCCTCGGAAACTGTTTCATGATTTAAGGTCAAACCTCGGAAACTGTTTCATGATTTAAGGTCAAGCCTCGGAAACTGTTTCATGATTTAAGGTCAAGCCTCGGAAACTGTTTTGTGATTTAAGGTCAAGCCTCGGAAACTGTTTCGTGATTTAAGGTCAAGCCTCGGAAACTGTTTCGTGATTTAAGGTCAAGCCTCAGAAACTGTTTCGTGATTTAAGGTCAAACCTCGGTAACTGTTTCGTGATTTAAGGTCAAGCCTCAGAAACTGTTTCGTGATTTAAGGTCAAACCTCGGTAACTGTTTCATGATTTAAGGTCAAGCCTCGGAAACTGTTTCATGATTTAAGGTCAAGCCTCGGAAACTGTTTCATGATTTAAGGTCAAGCCTCGGAAACTGTTTCATGATTTAAGGTCAAGCCTCGGAAACTGTTTCATGATTTAAGGTCAAGCCTCAGAAACTGTTTCGTGATTTAAGGTCAAGCCCCGGTAACTGTTTCATGATTTAAGGTCAAGTCTCGGAAACTGTTTCATGATTTAAGGTCAAGCCTCGGAAATTGTTTCATGATTTAAGGTCAAGCCTCGGTAACTGTTTCATGATTTAAGGTCAAGCCTCGGAAACTGTTTCATGATTTAAAGTCAAGCCTCGGAAACTGTTACCGAAGATTCATTAAATGAATTTTCATCTAACTAATAACAAACGATTTTATTCAGCTAAGAGGATGACCATATGGTGAACTGAACAAGCCTAACTGACAAGTTTAAGGAAGAGAATAAGAAGCGGAACTATATTTACAAAGGTGAAGTATTCAGGCCTTAGGATTCTGACCACTGAATAAATTTTTACAAAAAAAAAAAAAATAATAATAAATAAATAAATAGTTTTACTTTTTTTTTTTCAATGGTCAGACTCCTAAGGCCTGAATATTTCACCTTTGTATTAAAATATATATATAAAGGCAAAGAAATGTTAAAACTCAGGATTTGACCAAAGTCCGAGTAGTTAAGTTACCACAGAAAACTGTATCAACCAGATTGTTGAACAGTATTCTCGACAATACTAGTGTACGATAGTAAAGTGGCTATGTTCGTAGATGCGTAAGATTTTACAATAGCAAATTGGCTCTCTACAAAGGGAGAGAATTATTCGTGGCTTAGGACGACTAGAATCCCATATATCAAGTTAGGCATTTAGAGTAGACCGTATTGTACGATGGCTGAATCAAATCTGACCTACAGTCGTTTCTACAACTATGAAGCCCGGTTTCACCCCATCCTGCATCATAATTACATAACATTTCTATATAAAAACAATATAGAAATATTACACAATATAAAGGGTTATAAACCTTTTCAAAGGAAAGAAACAATATTATGAAGATTTAGTTGTTCGAGAGCTGTCTTTCAAGCACGAAAAACAATATTGATCTTTAAAAAATGAAAGAAAAAATTAATATGCAAGTAACATCCAGAAATAAGGAAACAAGATGTTAGAGTCGTATGTTTACGGTGAACAGTTACGATATATATCATATCCACGTCTTAATTTCTAAGATGAGGTCAGACATCAGTTCTATAACAAAACTTCTAGACGTTTCCAACACATTATACACGAAAACCTTTAACTTACTTCTGTGATAGCCCAACATTATATATTTAAAACCAATATATACATGATCCAAGACGACAATTTGTCAAACGTATTGTGAATTATCATTTGTCTTTATTAATACACATATGATACATAAATAATTATTATTATTATTATTATTATTATTATTATTATTATTATTATTAATTATTATTATTATTATCAATAATTATTATTATTATTATTATTATTATTATTATTATTATTATTATTAATTATTATTATTATTATCAATAATTATTATTATTATTATTATTATTATTATTATTATCATCATTATTATTATCATTATTATTATCATCATTATTATTATCATTATTATCATCATTATTATTGTATCTATTATTATCATTGTTATTAAAAAAAGAAAAGTACATATGAAATAAATGCACTATTCATATTACATGCATGGATATTGATATGTCAAGTACATGGATATATACGTACATGAATACATACATCTATGACATTACCTGGATACATATGACTGCCCACGCTACCTTCAGAGCTGCAAGTAATTAGTACACAAAAGAGAAAAATTTTAATTTCAGCTTTTCAAACAACGTAGATGTTGTTGCTACTCTGAAATATTGAAGAGGTTGAATTTATCATGTAATGCCCGAATACACGTTTTTTCATATATATAAAAGGTTGAGGAAAATTAATTATTATTGAATTCAATGAAGAAAAGTGGAAGTGTACGGTGTCGGTATGGTTGAGCAGGAGTGATGACACAAATTGGTATCAAGTATACAGTTGGTTCTTTGCCACACTTTTTCGTCCCTCGGTTTTTTCATCCTATAATGTCCGTTTCTTTTGTATTATTTTGAAAAGTTTTGTACAGTATATATATATATATATATATATATATATATATATATATATATATATATATATATATATATAGTATATCATTATGGTATACTAGATTATCTAAAACATACACATAATTGAAACCTAAGGTTAAGAGATTACACATACTAATTGTATATATATCTTATTTGTATGGAGTGAAATGGTAACTTGAGTATATGCAATGAAGTCCATTAAGAGCCATTGTTCACTTCGTCGTTCTCTTAAAGATAAAACAATACAATTAATTTCATGTACGACTATTTGACCTTGCAAATAAATGGTAAAATGGAATTTTTATTGTGTCTTGTTATACCATACCAGATGGCAGAAGATCTGAACTACATTTCTAACTGTATCAATTCTCCTTGGTGTTAATTGTCCTCTGCCTGTGCTGTCCCGATAACTCCAAGAAATACGATATTTGCTTCCTTTATATGGCCAATATAGACTAGCGTCTTTTTATCACTACTCTTAACACTAAAGCGTGTTTACCTTCTTCATTCTTTTCACCTTACTTAGGCCATACCATCTATTCCTTTTATTTATTCCTCATTATTCGTATCCCATATCCTAAGGTGTGTCCCTTTATATCACTGCTGGAGTTGTTATCTGTTATTATGTCTTTGTCCTATAGTCCCTAGGGTATGTGTAAATAAAACTCCAGAGGTAATTACTCTCTCTGGTGTTAGACCCATCCTTGACTATGCGGTACAGTTTTGGTCTCCGTTCTCTAGAATGGACATCATTTCAATAGAATCAGTACAGAGGAGAATGGCCAAATTGATACGTGGGCTCAGAAATTTACCTTACGAGGAGAGGCTTAGGCACATTAACCTAAACTCTCTGGAAAGACGTAGATTGCGGGGTGATCTAACAGAGGTGTTCAAGTGGATCAATGGCTTTAACAGGGTGACGCAAACAAGGTCATCATATCAAGACAACAGGGCAGGACTCGCAGTAATGGATTTCAATTTGAAAAAATTTAGATTTAAAAAAGGAAATAGGCAAGAACGGGTTTACTAATAGGGTGGAATAGAATAGAATAATGGAATAGACTTGGTAATCATGTAGTGAGCGCTGAAACTAACTGTTGTTTTAACAAACGGTTAGACAACGTTATGTATATGAATGACAGGTGGTAATAGAAATGGAACTGCCTAGTGTAGGCATTATGGTCTCTTGCACTCTCCTTTATTCTTATATTCTTATGAGAACTATATGTCTAACAGAGACTTGGGAGACACAATGAAGCTCCTGTGCATTGTGTGTGGGATGTAAAAAGCTAAAGTGGGTTAGCCGAAGTGGGTTATTTGTTTTGAGGATTTAGAGAGTTGAGAAGTGGGGAGGGTAGTTTGTATAGGGGATGTTGAGGGTTGAGGGAAAGTAGTTTGTGTGTCTGAGGGGTGGTGGTTTGTATAGAAGGTTGTTGAGAAGTGGGGAGGGTAGTTTGTATAGGGGGATGTTGAAGGAAAGTAGTTTGTATGTCTGAGGGGTGGTAGTTTGTATAGAAGGTTGTTGAGAAGTGGGGAGGGTAGTTTGTACAGGGGGATGTTGAGAGGGAAAGTAGTTTGTATGTCTGAGGGGTGGTGGTTTGTATAGAAGGTTGTTGAGAAGTGGGGAGGATAGTTTGTATGTTGAGGGAAAGTAGTTTGTATGTCTGAGGAGTGGTAGTTTGTATAGAAGGTTGTTGAGAAGTGGGGAGGGTAGTTTGTATGTTGAGGGAAAGTAGTTTGTATGTCTGAGAGGTGGTAGTTTGTATAGAAGGTTGTTGAGAAGTGGGGAGGGTAGTTTGTATAGGGGGATGTTGAAGGAAAGTAGTTTGTATGTCTGAGGGGTGGTAGTTTGTATAGAAGGTTGTTGAGAAGTGGGGAGGGTAGTTTGTATAGGGGGATGTTGAAGGAAAGTAGTTTGTATGTCTGAGGGGTGGTAGTTTGTATAGAAGGTTGTTGAGAAGTGGGGAGGGTAGTTTGTATAGGGGATCCTGATTGTTGATGGAAAGTAGTTTGTATGTCTGAGAGGTGGTAGTTTGTATAGAAGGTTGTTGAGAAGTGGGGAGGGTAGTTTGTATAGGGGGATGTTGAAGGAAAGTAGTTTGTATGTCGGAGGGGTGGTAGTTTGTATAGAAGGTTGTTGAGAAGTGGGGAGGGTAGTTTGTATAGGGGGATGTTGAAGGAAAGTAGTTTGTATGTTGGAGGGGTGGTAGTTTGTATAGAAGGTTGTTGAGAAGTGGGGAGGGTAGTTTGTATAGGGGATCCTGATTGTTGAGGGAAAGTAGTTTGTATGTCTGAGGGGTGGTAGTTTGTATAGAAGGTTGTTGAGAAGTGGGGAGGATAGTTTGTATGTTGAGGGAAAGTAGTTTGTATGTCTGAGGGGTGGTAGTTTGTATAGAAGGTTGTTGAGAAGTGGGGAGGGTAGTTTGTATAGGGGATCCTGAGGGTTGAGGAAAAGTAGTTTGTATGTCTTAGGGATGGTGGTTTGTATAGAAGGTGGGGACTGAGAAGAGATTCGTAAAAAGGAAAGTTTAGAATGAATCATCTAAATGGAGGTTTGGGACGTGATTAGTTACTCCAAGTATTGTTTGGTTGCGCAATATTCCAGATTCAGGTAAAGCTTTAAACCTTAAGTTTCCTTCTTACATTTCATTTCTTGTGGCCTTCGATCGGATCTATATTCTATCAAGATGTCTAACCCTGATATGCTATCACAATTCAAGGGCCAATCTCTCATATGGTGAGAAATAAAACAGAATTGAAAACTAGTTACTAAGGAACAAGGGTAAGTTAACATTGTTAATAAATTTTAACTTGTCTCCATTTATATCTGATGGCTTCTGGGAACTTGTTTTGATAAGTTCCCTGAACCTCCCAAGTACGTTTCTATGAGAGCCTGCGTTCACCTTAAAGCCCTAACCAGACGAGCGGGTTGGCCGCCGCGGGTGCAAAGCGGGTCAGCCGCCGCGGAACCGCTTTATATTGATTCCAATGTATAAACCTCTCGTCTGACATAGCCAGGCGGGCTGGCCGCGGCGGTTTCAAGTGGGGAAATGCGTCTCACCCGCCGCGGTCAGGCGGGTAGACCGCCCGTGTGACATCAGCCTTAAAGACATTTCATGGCTCCGCCAATGCCTGAGAAAAAGAATGTCTCCACTGAATTCCCTGATGGCTCCAAAGATTTCCTATAATGACGTTCTGTACTTCCTTCCCGTTGAGAAAGAGTTCTACTCCACGTGTAATTTATTGTCGATTCTTATTTTCACGTTTTATTCGTTATTGGAATCCCAATCGACGGAGGATGTTTGGGAACATGTGTTATGTAGACAACTTCCCACTCCATGACGCTTTGTCAAATCCCTCTGACCTGGCGAGTATTATGTTGTTTGGTGTATTGTTAGGTCATGGCCAAGAACAAGGTAGCATTATTTAGTTGTTGGATTTTTTCTTCGTCTGTCTGTCTAGCTTCCATGGTTTGTATCTGAATTGCTTGAAAAAAAATTCTCCTGGTCGTATTTTGGTCCTATGTCTTTCATTCAGGAAGGGACTGGATGTTGGGCTTAAACTTCCTCCTACGATCTCAATTTAAATTCTATCGGGAGTAGATCTAGTGATGTCATTAACCTCAGTAGAATTATAAAATTAATATATGAAATAAATATACAAATGAATTTATAAATGAATAAATAGATAAATAAATAGATAAATAGATAAATTAATAAATAAATAAACATAAATATCTAAATGAATGAATAAATAAATAAACCAATAAATGAATAAATAAAGCAACGATGTCATATTTTGGTTGTTGTTTGATATTATCCACAAAAAATCCATCAATAGCTTTGCTATCTTATTTACCATGCAGCCTAAAAACGACCTTTGTGATTTAATCTAGTGATATGTTTTCCTTGCTAGCAAGGATATTTTTTGCATGACATAGTTTTCAACGATTTTTTTTGTTACCAAAGAATTCGACATGTTTCCTGCAGATCGGTTCCCTGACATGTTTTCTTTCAACATTTATGTATTCAATATTTCATCTGAAAACGTATATTCATTGACAAAGCTTTCACAAGAGGCTATGCAATCATAAGTAGAAAGATTTACTGGGGGGAGCAGAACTGAGGAATAGCAAAATTAAAGGTGTCCGGCACTTGTTCCTTTCTGTCTTTCTCTCTTTCTTATTTAATTATTTGTGTCTAATCATATATATATATATATATATATATATATATATATATATATGTATATATATATATATGTATATATATATATATGTATATATATATATATATATATATATATATATATATATATAAATTTATGTATAAATGTATGTACAGTATGTATGTATGTACGTATTCATGATAATAATAATAATAATAAGTAAATTAATAAAAAATAAAACAAAAGCAGTGCCAACAATAATAACAATGACAATAACAGCAAAAAAACATCAACAACAATAACAAGACCGTCGTTGTGGTGAAGAGATTAAAAAAAAAAAAAAAAAAAAAAATCCTGCTGGAGTACCGGAAACTCCCAAAACAATTATTGTTGGTACGAGAAGCCAAGCGAAGCGAAACCAGGCGAAGCGAAGCGAATCAGAGCGTCCACAATGCAAGGTACACAAACAATCCTATCCTG
>NW_027467725.1:472971-480471 GCF_046742065.1 Oratosquilla oratoria
TGTGTGTGTGTGTGTGTGTGTGTGTGTGTGTGTGTGTGTGTGTGTGTGTGTGTGTGAGAGAGAGAGAGAGATTCACCATGGTTTTGGATCACGTGTTGGAATCGTGATCGACAGCTATTTACCTCCCGGAAGAGAGCTCAGAGCTCGTATACTCGTATGACCGATCTATAGGTAATGCTATGACCTTACACACGCACACACCCCGAACCCGGACCGCTGTAGTGGCAGCCAGGAACTCTAACCACTGCGCCACGAGGTGTGTGTGTGTGTGTGTGTGTGTGTGTGTGTGTGTGTGTGTGTGTGTGTGTGTGTGTGTGTGTGTGTGTGTGTGTGTGTGTGTGTGTGTGTGTGTGTGTGTGTGTGTGTGTGTGTGTGTGTGTGTGTGTGTGTGGTGTATTTTACCTAGTTGTATTTTACCTAGTTGTATTTACCTAGTTGTATTTTACGGGAAGGGGAGCTACGCTCGTGGGATCCCGCCTTTGTATTTCGCAGTGTCTAGTTTGCTCTTAAATTCATGGCTGGTTTTTGCACACATTATTTTTTCCTGCAGTTTGTTCCAAGTGTCCACCACTCTATGTGGAAAATTGTTCTTCTTCAGATCTCTTCTATAACTATGTTTTTTGAGTTTCTTTCCATGTCCTCTTGTGTTTCTCTTGTCCCAGTTTAACAAGTCCTCTCTATCGAGTATTTCTGTGCCCTTCATGATTCTGTAGATGGTCAGTAGGTCGCCTCTCTCTCTTCTTTCCTTCAGAGTCGATAAATATAGTTTAGCCAGTCTCTCTTCATAGGACAAGTTTGAAAGTGCAGGAGCCATTTTTGTGGTTGCTCTCTGGATTCTTTCGATTTTCTTTATATTCTTTTTGGTACTGGGTGTATGTGTGTATATGTGGTCTTTGTCAGTGACTAGTGAACGTTGGGAATCAATCTTGGCTTAATGAAACTACAAGCTAGAAGTCCCAATCTAGCACAACCACATATAACATTTGGTAACTTCACAGGGTGGAATACACTATTCACACAAATCGGCTCAGCAAATGCAATTGATTAATTATTCGTTTTCTCCATTATCAGAAATTGTTGGACTGTGTATCTTCATTTATTGAAGTATAAATATGGCATGCGAAGATCAAGAAAGGAGAAGACGAAAGAATTCTAAACACAAGAAATAAGTAAAGAAGTCTCAGTTTTTTACTTGCATTGTCGTGTATTCTCGTTTCCATCAGGCAATTTTATTCAGCCGAGGGAATGCACCAAGAAACTAAAGAATTACTAAAAAATTAATCAAATGAATTAAAGCTTGATTAAAATGACCAAATGCTAAGGAATTATGATAGCTTGGATCTATATCAAACTACATCGAAGACGCATTACAGATCAAGAAATGATCGAGTGAGCTGGGTCTGAATCCCCCAACCTTTCCCCCCCCCTGTACGTACTCCCCCTCCCCTGTACGTACCCCCCCCTGTACGTACTCCCCCCCCAGCCCCACCCCATCTCCCTCCACCTCCTAAAGACCGAGAGGAACATTGTTGAGGACCCCAGCAGTCAGCTTCAAGTCAATACCACATTAATTGGTATTAAGATTTTGCGTTTATTTTTCTATTCATTTGAAGTATGGAAGACAAATGAGTGGAAGGGGGGTGAGCTAAACACAGAGAACAGTTGGAGTTTTATTCACTGACGTTTCGTCCTTACCTGGACATTCTCAAAGTACATCAGTGAATACAACTCCAGTTGTTTTCCGCGTTTAGGTCACCACCCTTCCACTCATCTATTTATATGTTTATTTATATATCTACTTAACTATACTATTTATCTATTTATTCGTTTATTCATCTATTTCTCTATTCATTCATTTGTTTATTTATCTATTTATTTATTTGAATATATATTAATTCATTCATTCATTCATATATTCATATGTTTATCTATTTATGTATTTACCTTTATACTTATTTATCTATGTTTATTTATAAATGAAAAATAAATGGATAAATAATTTTGTTTATTAACTTATTTATCTAATTATTTATCAATTCATTATTATAAATGATTTATCTATTTATTTATATAGTTACTGATATATCTATTAAATTTTGTGTCTACTAACACACGACTCTATTCAGTTCTATGATGACCATTACGCTGTCGACAAAGGGCATCATTTTCATCTATTTTTCTATTTATATCTGAGGCGATCATTATCCTTCCATTACAATCCACGCCCCCCCCCTACCCCTAGACAAAGGAGATCGCTCTTGTCATTTTTTCCTGGATGCCGTTAGAAATTTTTATTCAATAGTGTTATGAAGAGGAAGGTGGACGTTTGTCTCATTATAGAAGACTGTGAGCGCTAAAGCTGATGATAAAATTTTTTTTTTTTTTTTTTTTTTTAGATCATTAAAGCTTTGGAATTGCTTCCCCACACAATTTCAAGGACACATAATTGAACACTTTATCACAGAAATGGGTGATTAGTGAGTTGACAGAAGCGTTTTCGCAAATGTTAATATGTTTGACCTTTCATTTACGTTTCAGATTACTTATGGGAAAGAGAAAGTTCCGAAAAATTATGAAATGTCCGAACACTTAAGGAAAATGGCTAAACAGACACTGACGAGGTCACACGTACAGTACATACAGACACACACACAGACACACAAACGGACACACCCACAGATAGACGGTCACAGATACATACAGACGAATACAGGATCCAGCGACCATACACAAAAACATGTACAGGTGCACACGTACGTACACACACACACGCACACACACAAACAAACAAACACACACACACACACACACACACACACACACACACACAAGGTGACAGACACAAGAATACAAACGGGCACAAGATCCAATGATCATATAAAAAAGTATGTACAGAATAATACAACGCATACACACACACACACACACACACACACACACACACACACACACACACACACACACACACACACACACACACGCACACACACACGCACACACACACACGCACACACACACACACACACGCACGTACGCACGCGATGATGTCACCGCCAGGTAAGGGAAGAGGTGTAGGCGATCGAGAGGGAGTGGGTGGGAGGTAGAGGAGGGAGTGTGTCAAGGTGGATAGTAGCTGTGTGGACTGTGTGGGTGGAGTTCACAACCCAACCCCTTCAATACTGTGGAATATTTAATGTATGTGGTAATCTTATCGTATTTTGTTTTTGTTTTTCATTTTATTTTATTGTATTTCATCATATTTCATTCCATTTGATTTTAATCTATCCGTTTCTTTGTTAGTTTTGATGTCGAGGCACTTCCTCTGTACCGGATGATGCCTTATTCATTCATCACTATGGAGAGCGTGGACGCACACATACACACACACATATACACACCCACACCTACCCACACACACACACACACACACATACACACACACACACGCACACACACACACACACACACACACACACACACACGCACGCACACACACACACAAATACACACACACACACACACACACACACACACACACACACACACACACACACACACACACACACACACACAAATACTCATATGCACCCACGTGGACGCACGCGCACGCACACACACACACACACACACACACACACACACACACACACACACACACACACACACACACACACACACACACACACACACACACACACACACAGAGAGAGGGAGAAGGTAAGAAAATAAACAAAGAAAAGGAAAAGAGAAAAATAATAAAATAAAAGAGAAACTAGAGAATAAGAGAGAGAAAAGGAGATAGAAAGAGAGAGAGAACAGGTAAAGAAAGAAAGACGGAGAAAAAGAGAGTAGACGAGCAGAGAAAATACCAAACGCGAGAAGGAGGAAGAACGACTGTTTCCCACGCACCTCTGGCCGAGTTCCTGCCCGAACGTCCGAAGGTTCGAACCGCACCCACCCAGTCCGCCAGCTTGACCGCATACGCATCCTGGTCTTCTGCAATGCTGTACCTCACGCTTGCATCCATCCAACAACACACTAATTCCCAAGTAAATGTCAACAGTATCATTTACGCCTTCACAATGAGTTACAAGGCAAAGCGAATAAATAGAATATGAATAAAAAATACATCCTGGTCTTCTGTAATTCTGTACCTAAACTTGCATCCAAGCAACAATACACATAGTATCATTTATGTCTTCACAATGAGTTACAAAGCAAAGCGAATAAATAGATAAACATGTGAATAAAAAATACAAATAGAAATATAAAAGAATAGTTAGATAAATATGTAGGTGAATAAATAAGTAAATAAAAGGCGAATAATAGATAAGTAAGCACGTATACAAAAGAAAAGGAAAATGGAGATAGATTATAGAGGAAGGAGAGAAGGGCGAAGAAGAATAGAAGCGAGGCGAAATGCACAAAGAGAGGAAGGAAAGAAAGAGAACGGGAAGGTAAATATGGATAAAGGAGCGAAAAGGAGCAACGAAATAAAGGAGAAATGGAGAAAAGGGGGGAGGAAGGGTAAGTAGAAGAAGTGAGAAATTGGACTGGAGTAGGAGACGAGAAGGAAGGAAATATGGAAATGAGACAAACAAGGGAGGAGTAGGTAAAGGAGGAGTGAATATGTGGAGGATAGGAAGAGAGGGAAAGGGGGAGGAGGGAAGAACGAGGGGAGAGGGGGAAAGGAGGAGGAGAAGGAAGAGGAGGAAGGGTGATCTGGGAATATTGTATTCGGAGGAGATGTAAGCATCAACTTTATTGACACGATGCCAATATGCTAAACACGAACAAAGGCTCAAGATGGCCAATGTCGGATTGTATAGTGGAAGGAAGAAGAAAGGCAAAGGTTACAAGCGATTCTTTCCTTACGGTCAATAGCGCATCGATGAAGTGCAGTCGTAGATGTAGTAAATGAGTGATTTAAGGCGCAGAGCAGAAAGATAGTAGCAGATAAAAGTTATCAGCACTCCTTTATCTTAATTCATAAAGGAAGGGTGACTCTGGTCCGTAGGTATAATGGGAAGATATATGAGGAGGAAAGGAAAGGAAGAAGGATTGGAAAGTAAGAAGGAAAATGAATGAAATGAAAAAATCCCATGGGAGGGCTGGGATGGAAGAAACGTAGATTCTGGCTCGGTTCGTCACAAAACATAATATATTTTGAAGGAGGCAGACAAACAGAGAGACAGGCAGATAGATATATAGATGCATAGAGAGAGAGAGAGGGAAGGGGGGATTGAGGTTAAGTACATTAATATGATCACATTTTAAGGCTTCTACGGTACAAAATAAACCTACTACCACAAAACACCTCCCCAACGACGCACTCGTTCTATCGTCAGGAGAGCAAATCACACCTAATTATGGAGACCCAAATCCTTCACTTCAAACTAATATAGGACACCCTCCTAACTAATCTAAACCTCTAAGCACCGGTCTGCTGGTAAAATTAATAATAAAGAATTAAGTAAAATAAATCAAAATAATCGAACATGTGTATGGCAACAATCTGCCCTAAAGTTGCCAATACCGACGTTAACTGACTCATTTATTTCCGATTTCAGAATTCACCATTGAATTTGTGCACAGGTTAATGTAATTACACGCATGGCAGGGTCAGCTGAAATGAACCCATAGACTGTGTTGCGTGTATAGCCGTAACATCCGGTATAAAACAAAAAAATAATCATGATAATAATACTATTCGGTAACACACTTTGTCATCGATGATGCAGGACTGCCTGTGACGCCGTCTGTCTGTCTGTCTGCCTGCCTGCATGCAGGCATTGGCCCCACGCAGATGGGTCTAGCAGACAAACAATGTGGAATACGGGTTTCAACTCAGGACATAGGTCACCGAATATCAGAGACAGAGTACGGGTGAATGTGGACGTAAGCACAACGTGTCACAGTCCGAGTTCTCCTTTTCCTCGTTATCGTCGACCTCTTTATTCGCTTCCATACACTCAACCTTCTCCAATTTCTACTTCTTTTAATCTTCTTCCTCCTTATTTTATTTTTCTCATTCTCTTCTTCCCCCCTTTCTAATCCTTAATAATCCATTTTATTACCATTATTACTTTATCTATTATTACAAATATCATGTATGTCTCTTCTAACACGCTATTTGTAAGTTTCTTCACAGGACCAATACAATAATGCAACCTTTGCAGTGACATACATATATATATATATATATATATATATATATATATATATATATATATATATATATATATACTGTATATATACATAATATATACATAATATATATATACATCTATATACATATAATATATATATACATATATATATATATATATATATATATATGTGTGTGTGTGTGTGTGTGTTGTGTGTGTGTGTGTGTGTGTGTGTGTGTGTGTGTGTGTGTGTGTGTGTGTGTGTGTGTGTGTGATTCACCAATCTCCTCCATTCTTATGTTCTTATAACTAGTTGGCAATGCTAGTTTACAGTAGATGGGAAGGCTATTGTACTTACATGAACTGATGTGTGTGTGTGTGTGTGTGTGTGTGTGTGTGTGTGTGTGTGTGTGTGTGTGTGTGTGTGTGTGTGTGTGTGTGTATGTGTGTGTGTGTGTACGTATATATATATGTATATATATATATGTATATATATACATACACACACACATACAATATATATATATATAATATATATATATATATATATATATATATATATATATATATATATATCACATGGAAAAACTGTTTCCTTTTATTCCGACTGTGTTCTTCGTGATTATATATATATATATATATATATATATATATATATATATATATATATATTCATATATATACTAGCCAAATTACCCGCGCGTTGCTGTGAGTTCTTGAATAATCCCTAGCCTAACCATACCCCACCTAACTTTAACCTTTAACCCTAACCAAATAATTTTTGTGGAAATGAAATATAGCTTTAAACACTCCCCCTCCCCAGGTGTGCGCCCCCCCACCACCCCGAAGGTTGGGAAACCCTAGTTTGAAAATACATGCATACACAAACACAAATATCATATGTACACATTCTTTTGCGTGCGCGCGCGCGCGCGCGCGTGTGTGTGTGTGTGTGTGTGTGTGGATTGACAATAAATGTCTACAGCTAAAAGGTGAAGAAATGTATCTAGTTTATTTATCTTCAGAATATATGTGGTTATAGGGGTTTATCTGCAAAAACCTAGTAGTTTATGTATAACCTATTTCCGCCCGCACTAAAATTGAATGAAAATATCCAATATTTCAACATTTGGTAAAAGCATACAATCATTTTACATTTACATGTTTTCTTGTTGCAAAAGCTATCATAGTTTGTGGCAACATTAATTTCACATGTATAAATAATAATGGTTTGTTTAATCATATTGATTCTTATGTCAAAAAATTGCTACGCGACCTAAGGGGATACTACAGTAGTGGCGTGTTCCCACACCATAAACCACATAACTTTAACCCTTAACCCTAACCAAAA
>NW_027467725.1:500472-507972 GCF_046742065.1 Oratosquilla oratoria
GAAAGAGGGAGGAAGACGGTTTGGGTGGGTGGGTGTGGGGGGGTTAGAGGGGGGAAATGAGGGAAGACGATCAGTGGATGAAGAAAGATCCCCCCTCTCCCCCACCGTTCTTCCCTCCTCCACATTTAGAGTTGAGTTGCCAGCTACTTCATTTTCTGAGTCACCATATCAATCTCTTTCCGAATCAGATATAAATGATGAACCTTTTAACAACTATGCCCTGCCTGAGGCCAGACAAAATTTTATTAAGTTTATATTAATCTTCGAGTATTAAGCGATGAAAAAGAAAATATCAATTAATATTTTTTCCTACACTTAAAGTCTGCGAAGTCATAGAATTCGCGCTTACGGTGTAAATCTATGACCAAGAGATTGTACACACGACGATGATCACGTGGCATGGAACGCGCGTGATGTCGCCCACGACCTGACGCTTCTCTGACAGTGCGACCCTGCTTGACACGACTTAACCTAACCCAGTGCAGTTGTGAAATTACGCACCACGGGTGACTACCCACGCGGTATATATATCAGTTCCGGCCGCATGTAAAATCAGTTCCTCGTAACTTACAATAAAGGAAACAAACTCACCAAACCTTCTTTCTCTTCACCAACAGTAGCATCGCTACAAGATAATACGTTATCCACAGCTCTTACTAGAAAACTAGGAGGCATTAGGCACTTCAGCCTTTAGAATTGTAGGCAACTGTACGTCACTGAATTGTATGATTAAGAGATATGCACGCACGTAGACTTATCACCGTGATTTATCACATTTTCTTTCATTTTACTTTATTCTATTTCATTTCCACTTGCTTCATTTCATTTCATTTTATTGTTTTACTTTATTTCATTTCATATTATCATATGGTATTTCGTTTTATTGTTATCTTAAAAATGTCATTATTATTTTTGTAAACAAAATTTAGTTTATGCAGCCATTATCTTTTACTTCTGTTTATTTTTTTTCGCATACTAAATATAGTTTCTGGTCAAAAATAAATTAGCCTAACCTAATATAATTGAGCTTAACCTAGGGAGGTTTAGTATGATACATTTTTATTCATCACATGGATTTTTCGTCCTGAATACTACTGAAAAAAAATGAAATGACAGGAATATAAATATTTTTTTACTCCAACTAGTATTTGTGGCCAAATCTAAGTTAACCTAACTTTACCTAAGCAAGCCTAACTTAGTTTGGTTTAACTTGTTCTTTGTATCATTGTTTCGGTTATTTGGTCTTCCTGAGCTCCAATTCCTGAGGTTTCCACCGAACGTTGGTAGCAGGACCGGAGAGAATGAAAAATCACACCAAAAGTGTTCAAACTGGGTGGGAGGGGGGGAACGGGGAGGGGGAAGGGAGAGGGGGAGGGGAGTAGGAAAGAGAGAGGTGAGGGGGAGAGTGGGGAGGGGAGGGGAGTAGGAAAGGGAGAGGGGAGGGGGAGAGTGGGGAGGGGAGGGGGAAAGGGGGAAGGAAGATGAGGGGGGAAGGAGGAGGAGGGGGAAAGGGGGAGTGGAGAGGGAAGGAGGAGGGGGAAAGGGGGATTGGAGGGGGCAGGAGGAGGAGGGGGAAAGGGGGAGTGGAGGGGGAAGGGGGAAGGGGGAGGAGGGGGAAAGGGGGAGCGGAGGGGGGAGGAGGAGTGGGGGAAGCTACTGCTCGAATTATTGGCAGCTTATGGGCAGTTTTCGCAGAGCCTGTGGTCTTCCGGTCAAGCTATCTGACAGCTTCCCTCAGAACCAAGGCCATCGCTGATTCTGTAAACAAAATCCCAGTAGGTCTGGGAACTAGTATCTTTTCTCTTTTTATTATTATTACCTTTTCCTTGCTAGATGTATTAGTAGATCTAGTATTGGCTGTAATTGTTGTTTAAGTTTTCGTTCATCGATCATAGTTCAAAGAATTTGTATTTTCTAACCATTTCACCTTCCAGTTTTGTTACTACTCGTATTATTAACTGTATTTTTAGTTGTTGTTTTGATTGTAGTTCTTGTTTATGGGTGCTCATGCACTGTCACTGTATCTGATTGGTTGTTGGCCTGAGCATTAAAGTTCAACAGCCAATCACACGAAAGCGTGGCAAAGATGTCGCAATAATGTGGGGTTTATTATCTCGACCTCTCCTCCTTTTCATCAGCATCCGTTAGTTTTTCTTAAACTTTATTATCATCACTCCTCCTCCTCCTCCTCCTCCTCCTCTTCTTACTCCTCCTGCGTGAGAGCTCAGGAAATGCAACAATACATTTCCTCTAATTCCACAGCTTTCCCATATTTCTTGAGCGTCTGGAAAATGTATACAATCCATATCAATTTCCGTTAAATTGGTCGCTGCTCCAGGCATTTCCAGTGGAAATGTGGATTCGCCCCACGTGGGAAGAATCGCTGGCAATTCCACCAAAATGCATTTCTCTTCGACCGCAATGAAAATAGATAAAAAAAAAAAAAATGAAGAGGGAATAGGGGAAGAGATCCGGCGAAGGCCATTTGGCAGGTTGGATACTTAGGTACATCCTACGCGCATGCGCGCAAGAACACACAAACACAAACACACAATATTTCCAAGTATGATAACTAGAGAGGGAGATACTCATATAGACCAAGTTGGAATCATATGTGAATTTGATAGCGAAGGCGGGACTCCACGAGCGTTGCTCACCTTTTGTTTACTACAATTAGGTTAATACAAATAGGAAAATACACACATACACACACACACACACACACACACACACACACACACACACACACATACATACACGCACACACACACATATATATGCATACATATACATACACACACACACACAAACACTAACACACACAGCGAGAGAGAGAGAGAGAGAGAGAGAGAGAGAGAGAGAGAGAGAGAGAGAGAGAGAGAGAGAGAGAGAGAGAGAGAGAGAGAGAGAGAGAGAGAGATAGAGTGAGAAAGAGAGAGAGAGAGAGAGAATCATTCTCCAATTTTCTTTAAACAGACGTTTTCACTGATGTTGCCAAATGGCTGGTTTATAAATCCCAGATTTCGTGACAGTAAATTACACTTTTTTATAGCTTGCTGTTTTTCATGTTTACCTTAATACATCTTCTGCACAAATTGTTATTCTATCGTCGAATAAAATTTCACCTTATCAATAAATCTCCCTATTTAAAGGACGTGAGGACACTGAATTGGGTTCACATCCGTCACTTTTGCACAGCATGGTCGGATAACCGCATTGAGAGAATTATATCGGTCGCCTTTGGAAATCGATCTCAGGTTCTAGAGCTTATACAAACAGACGTACAAAAAGTAGCCATTGGGGGTAAATTGATACAACAATATCGCCTTTATGTCTTGAACTCCTGGGCTCCATTATCAACAAAAGATATAAAAGAAGTCTCGGCACTTCGAAATAGATTAGAAAACAGATCCAGTTCTAACGATTCAACCACATTTAGTTTTTAGCCAAAAAATGCGCCAAGAGAGGTATGGTTTGGCCGTTTCTGGTCTAAGTGAAATAGACCTAGTTATAGTTTTCATTGAAAAAAGCCCGTCTGTTAGCTTTGTCTTGTATTTTGTTTTGTTGGTAACAAAGCCTTATGTTAGGTTAAGTTAGGTCAAATTAGATTAGAGCAAGTTAGGTTAGGATTGGATAAGATAAAAATGGCTAAGTATTGGTGAAATTCTGTAGAAAAACCGCCATACCTACAACGATCATGGTCGAACATGGCATATTATCATTTACTCTTATTTGTATCATATAAAGTAATTCCTACTCTCAACTGAGTCAGTACATTCGTGACACTTCCTATTATTTCTAGGATGTCGGAAGACAATTTCATCATCCTTTTTGGTAAAAGCATAAGGTGTAAGCCTGTTTTTTTTTTTTAACTATATTAGCCATTTCCTTAGAGAAAGACTTAATTTGCAAGAGGTTTGGAGGCGCAATATAAAGATGGAGAGGAGGGTGGGAGGGTGGGAGGGAGGACGTGGTGGGATTTGGAGGGCCTGTCTGTAAAAGTTGGAGAGAGGGCGGGGCAGGGGAGAGGAAGAGGGGAGGGTAGGAAAAAGGAGGGCTATGGTCAAGGATAAAGGGAATGAAAATGGGAGGAGGAATGGGATGAAGTAAGGAGAAAAGAATGGGAGGAGGAATGGGAGGGAAATAGGGAGAAAAGAATGGGAGGAAGGGAAGGAAAAAGAGAAAGAAACTGGAAGAGAGAGAATGATGGAAAGAAAGGAGCGAAAGAGGGATGAGAGACAAGGAGGGAGGAGAAGGAGGAGAAGGCTAGGAGTAAAAGAGCAATGGATAAAGAGAGAGAAGAGAGGAAGAAGTGAGAGGAGGACGGAGAGAGGGGGACGCATGAGATGGTTGAGAAACGGAGGGAATATAATAATTATGAAGTATGACTGTTGACATCAATATAAACAAACCTAGTTGTATAGACAGAATTGTGTTTACATTATTGATCTCTATAGACACTTCACTCCCTTCCCCACTCAAGTTTTCCTTCCTAACTACAAGCTGCAACCACTAGTATACCAAACAACCATTGCTCTATTCTAGCAACTTCGTCAACTTCCTTAAATAATAACCCCATCAACGACAGCAAATATAAAATGTAAATGAAAATACAAACAAATCTAGTTGTATAGATACAACTGTGTTTACATCATTGACCTCTATAGACACTCCACCCCTCCCCCACTCAAGCTTTCCTTCCTTACTACAAGCTGCAACCACTAGTATACCAAACAACCATTACTCTATTCAAGCAACTTCGTCAACTTCCTTAAATAATAACCCCATCAACAAGAGCAAATATAAAATGTAAAAGAACGAGCTGTCACGAGCCACGACTACGAGTACAAAAAAGACAGACAATGATAAACAAACAAATAGAATTGTTGCCAAGAATCTCCTTTCCAGTGATGAGTTACTACAACGTTCCTTTGGATGCTGTCAAAAGACGAAAGAGTCTTGGGAGATGGAGAGGAGGAGGAGGAGGATGAGGAGGAAGAGAAGGAGGAGGAGGAGGAGAAGGAGGAGGAGGAGGAGGTGGTGCTGTGGTGGGGAAGAGGAGGAAGAGGACGAGATGGAGGAGAACGAGGAGGAGGAGGAGGAGGAGGTGGTGGTGTGGTGGGGAAGAGGAGGAAGAGGACTAGGTGGAGGAGAACGAGGAGGAGGAGGAGGAGGAGGAGGTGGTGATGTGGTGGGAAAGAGGAGAAAGAGGACGAGGTGGAAGAGAACGAGGAGGAGGGGGAGAGATAGTTCCTCAAAGGATTAGGAGGATCACCTTTTTCCTCTTCCCTCTTCCCTCCTCTCCCCGAAGAACCAGACACATCAGGAAGTATGACAAACGTCTTCCGCCCCGGATAAGAGCCTTATATCCTATTCTGGTTACCGCTGTGCTATTGTGGAGTTGCGAAGGGAGTTTCACCTAAGAATGGATGACTGCAATCTATTCTTCAGGTGAATTTTATTTAGTTTAAAGGACAGTTCGTCATCCAGAGGTCCATTACGTACATCGTGCTGTGCTATTGTGGAGTTGCGAAGGGAGTTTCACCTAAGAATGGATGACTGCAATCTATTCTTCAGGTGAATTTTATTTAGTTTAAAGGACAGTTCGTCATCCAGAGGTCCATTACGTACATAGTGCTGTGCTATTGTGGAGTTGCGAAGGGAGTTTCACCTAAGAATGGATGACTGCAATCTATTCTTCAGGTGAATTTTATTTAGTTTAAAGGACAGTTCGTCATCCAGAGGTCCATTACGTACATCGTGCTGTGCTATTGTGGAGTTGCGAAGGGAGTTTCACCTAAGAATGGATGACTGCAATCTATTCTTCAGGTGAATTTTATTTAGTTTAAAGGACAGTTCGTCATCCAGAGGTCCATTACGTACATCGTGCTGTGCTATTGTGGAGTTGCGAAGGGAGTTTCACCTAAGAATGGATGACTGCAATCTATTCTTCAGGTGAATTTGATTTAGTTTAAAGGACAGTTCGTCATCCAGAGGTCCATTACGTACATCGTGCTGTGCTATTGTGGAGTTGCGAAGGGAGTTTCACCTAAGAATGGATGACTGCAATCTATTCTTCAGGTGAATTTGATTTAGTTTAAAGGACAGATCGTCCTCCAGAGGTCCATTACGTACATAGTGTTACTTTAACTTTTAATCCACCTGCCGACAATCTCCACGATTTTTTTTTTCTCACTACAACGAAAAAGTTACTTCTTAAATGTTGTTGGAGATTTCCTGTAAAAGGCACGGTCTTTCACTGAACACATTAGAGTACTTAAAGGATTACAAAATATTGTCTGATATCATAAAATATATGTAGTACAATGAATTACTGCAATTGTATACATAACTTAAACAAACATATACAGAAAATACACTGTGAATAATCTATTCACGGTGTATTTTCTTTATTTGTTTGAACAAACGAAAAGACGGTAATATGAAACACAGTACCTTTATAACAAAAATACGGAAAAAAATATTCAGATATTTTCCCCTCAGTATAGCCTTCTCTTCCATTGCAACTCAGCAATGATTTTTTTTACAGTGACCTCTATTATAAACCATATCTGCAATTACCCTGGATAATGAATTAATGAGCAAATATTTCAAGCCATATCTCGATTTCTAGAGCCCCGTTCCACGGTTGACACCCTTTCCCCCCTCATCCTTCTCCCTCCCCCTCCCGTCACACCCAAATCTTGTCTACATGATAATGGATGACTGAGGCACTAAATTTTGGTCTATTCCTCACAATTTACAGCTACGACTCTGCCTGAAAGGTCTCTTGAAGAAGTATACATGCACGCACACGCGTACACGGATACACACGTGTACACACAAACGATTCAATTCGTTTCAGGATTGATGCGGGAGGGTTGAAAATTGACTTGCGCTGCCTACTGTGGTATATATTTTATTCTGGCTTCTGTTTAGACTGTATTCTTTATTTCGTGGGAGGTGGCCTCTTCTCATGTAACCCTTCCCGTATCTTTGGATAATTTCTTTTTTTTTATTTTGGCTGCCACCAAAGCGACTTTATTCATTCCCCGTGATATATATATATATATATATATATATATATATATATATATATATATATATATATGTGTGTGTGTGTGTGTGTGTGTGTGTGTGTGTGTGTGTGTGTGTGTGTGTGTGTGTGTGTGTGTACAGACATATATATATATATATATATATATATATATATATATATATATATATATATATATATATAGAGAGAGAGAGAGAGAGAGAGAGAGAGAGAGAGAGAGAGAGAGAGAGAGAGAGAGAGAGAGACCAGAACACTTCCTGTCCACGGAAAAAATAAACAAATAAAAATAATGATAACAAAACATATAAAAAAAATTAACAAATAAACAAAAATGCTGTCGAAACATTCACTTTGCCCCAGGTGTTCGGTGTACCAGACAAAAAGCACTTCCCTGTGACCAGGATAATCGCACGCGGGTGAAACAGTGATTGGAAGTAGAAGCT
>NW_027467725.1:510472-522972 GCF_046742065.1 Oratosquilla oratoria
GAATGACACTCTTATATCAGCTTTAGGTTCATACGTCTGTCTTACGTGCGAGGCGCGCATGCGCATAATAGTCTTATTACAAGGAAAGTTCATTACTATACCACCATGCAACATTACTTTGCGACGGATGTTTATGGAAGCATCTCGACCTTCGAGGTTCTGGCGCGAGGCTATATGTGGGTTGCTGCCACGGTTGTGTTGATTTAGTGTATATTACATATTTCCCTACGCTTCCCTGATATATGTATTACGTACTCTTATGCATGCATAATTTTGAATAAGTTCATTAATATATGGGTGTATGTGAATCTGTGCATGTATTACATGTGTGTTAAACTAAGCGACAATTTCAAGTTAGTTGCATTCGTCTTATACATGGTAGGCGGAATGTGTGCAGTGGATTAATGAGTATATGTCCAACTCAGTGTCACTATAAAATCACGATTGATCGGAAGTGTCATTATGATACCATGGATAACTACAAATGTTAACATGAAGTAATATATGATAGCAGATCCACGGAACACTGTCTTTTATATCCGTACATACCAGTTGATACGAACCAGAGCGAGTGAATTTACGACCACAGACCCTTCCTCTTCTTTGCAAACAAGACTTCCGACATAATTACGACACGGCGCGTCCTGGCGACGCCGTTGGAGTCTTCGCTGGCGTTTGCTCTACTCGGAAACACAACGTAAATAACGAACGCCCGGGCTCAGCTTCGTATGATTTACCTTCAGGAAGACTTTGCCAGCTTATACATCGACGAGTCACGAATGTGTAACCATCTCATCCTTACGAACATTACCATTATCAACATTAGCATTAGCATCTTTATATCATCATGTGTGTATATGTAGTGTGAACATATATTTGCCAGCTTATACATCGACGAGTCACGAATGTGTAACCATCTCATCCTTACGAACATTACCATTATCAACATTAGCATTAGCATCTTTATATCATCATGTGTGTATATGTAGTGTGAACATATATTTGCCAGCTTATACATAGACGAGTCACGAATGTGTAACCATCTTATCCTTACGAACATTACCATGATCAACATTAGCATTAGCATTTTTATATCATCATGTGTGTATGTGTAGTGTGAATATATATTTGCCAGCTTATACATAGACGAGTCACGAACGTGTAACCATCTTATCCTTACGATAATTACCGTTATCAACATTAGCATTAGCATTTTTTATATCATCATGTGTGCATATGTAGTGTGAACATGTATTTTTACTATGTTGGTCACGAGTTTATTTCAACAGGTCCAACAAAAATCATAGACTTCTAAAGCAAGGCTCAAACTGACAATTTACTAGGACAATGGTAATTATAACTTGATAACATAACATTACAACTGGTACTAACTTCACTTTGGTCATCATCAGGCGACTTTATTCAGCTTAGGTTTTCGGACCGTCTACATACATACATATACCAAAGGCTTTTTCCCCCTACACGGGGGGTAGCCAAAAAAAAGGCATAGAAACCACTCCCACCCATTCCATTTCCTATATATTCCACTCCCCTCCACCCTCCTCCCTCCCTCTTATCTTGGCACCTCCTGGATGACGGGTCATCCCTGCATCCTGTCCACTACCCTGGGAAACGTTAAGAGTACGAGAGTGTATATGTACAAGGATTTTATAGTAAAGAAAGTAAAGGCAAGAGTGCGATGCAGTGGCCTTGAATTGGTGGACAGCGATGAAAGGATATGGGAAGTGAACCATTTGTTATTTGCGAATGCCACTGTGTTGCTTGTCGTTGATTCTTAGGAGAAACTGAAGCAGTTGGTGACTGATTTTGGAAAAGCACGCGAGAGACGAAAGTTACGAATGAATGTGGGTAAAAGTGATGAGATGCACAAGGAATGAAAAATGCGAATAAAAGAGGCAAGTTTTAAGTATTTGAGGTAGTACGTAATGGTGAGTGGAGGAGTGGAAGTGAAAGATGGAGCAGAGAAATCAAGAAAATGTCTGGGTGGAATGAAAAATCTTACGTTAAAAATGTGTTTGAAATGGATCCAAAGAGAATATTACGAAAAACGATGGCATCCGCATTGGTATATAGTGCAGAGGCCTGAAATATATGGGAGAAGGAAAGAAAGAGACTAAAGATTTTTAAATAAGATGTTTAAGAAGCACGGCTAAAGTAAGAAATGTGGAGGTGAAGTATAGATGTGTGATAGAAAGGAAACTGTCGGATAGGACAGAACAGAGTGGTGAGAGGGTTTGGAAACATGTAAAGAATAAATGAAGAAAAACTGAGTGAGATGGTTTGGAAACATGTGAAGAATACATGAAGAAAAACTGAATAAATGAAGAAAAACTGAATAAATGAAGAAAAACTAGCATGGAGTGTGTGAAAAACACACGTGGGTGGGGTAACCTCGTGAGGACGACCGAGAATAAGATGAATAGACGAGCCGAAGGGGAGACTTATATAAACGCGAAATGCCCTTCGAGGGGGAACAGAACGTTCAAAAGACAGGAGTGAATAGAAGGAGATTCCCGATGAATGAAGGGACGAAGCAGCAGAAAAGGGTTGTTATTTTCCTCCGATTCATAATTAATTTTGAATGAATGAGGAGGGGAGAAAGCTCCATACGCTGCAGCAGCGGGATAAATGAGTTACGGCGTTCAGACCCTTCTACAGGCGAGCTTCTCCCCGCTGTACTGCCTTTGACCTTAAACAGTGTGGAGGGGAATAGTGACTTTTTCATCCACGAGGTGCTGAGACGAGAGAGGGCGTTGATTGGCTTTTATTTATCTATGATGCGAGTGTATGACCTGACTAGACCACCCCAATAGGGAGAGAGACAGAAAGAGAGAGAGAGAGAGAGAGAGAGAGAGAGAGAGAGAGAGAGAGAGAGAGAGAGAGAGAGAGAGAGAGAGAGAGAGAGAGAGAGAGAGAGAGAGAGAGAGAGAGAGAGAGAGAGAGAGAGAGAGAGAGAGAGAGAGAGAGGGGAGATAGAGAGAGAGGAGGGGGCAGACAGACTAGCAAACTAGAATACGAAAGTCTAATATACATAGAGCAAGATTATGAAAGGGGATTTTAGTATGAGAGGGTAAATCGTGACCTGACCCGAATTGACCTGACATGGGACCTGTAACTCGTATTTCACAATCAGGGGGAATCCGGGACACGTTCCTCCTTCAAGATACTGGCGGCCTGACAAGGACACGCCTCAGGGGTGGGGTAGTCATCGAAAAATTGTGTGTGTGTGTGTGTGTGTGTGTGTGTGTGTGTGTGTGTGTGTGTGTGTGTGTGTGTGTGTGTGTGTGTGTGTGTCTGTGTGTGTGTAATCATAAAAGAGTAATATTAATGTACGGTTTATTGGGTGTAGCAGCATTACCGCTGAAAATATACATCCTACAAGATCATAACACTATAAAACTATGACAGTGAAAAGATGTTGTTACAAGCATTAAAAAAACAACTGTAATCTAAGGAATAGCTGTGTTGTACAACACTGTTATTTCTTGTTGTTGATTAAGTCCACAAATGTCGGTATGGGGCTCTTCTTATACTGGTCGGTGCGTGCTCTGATCGGTTTGATGGTATTGTGGTGCCGCCCTTGTGGCCGTGGTTGTGGTACCGGTGGAGGTAGCAGGTTCCGGTGCCGAGGATGCTTAACTAGGTTGACCGCAAATGACCTCAGAGTCTGAAGATAACGGTCAACAAGGGTAGGAAGTCCGAGTGTGGTGAGAGCGTGCCGATATGTGGTGTATTCGTTGCCAAGGATTGTGTGACAGGCTCTTTTCTGCACTTTCTTCAGCTGTCGCTGCTGCGTGACTGTGAGTGAGGAGGTCCAGGAAGGTGACGCGTACATCAACTTGGGCAAAATTAAGGAAGTGTTGATGGTTTTGAGATCTTCAGCCTGTGCCCCTAATGAACTCAGTCGACGCAACATATACAGCTTATAGGAGGCTGCCCTGACGGTGTTCACGGTGTTCTCCTTCCAAGTCAAATTATTGTCGATGGTTATCCCCAGCAGGTTAGTTGACTAGACCACTTATAGGGGTTGGCCGGCAATTGTCAGCAGGGGAGGGGGGAGAACGTCAGTGGAGGTGTGGAAGTGCATTACCACAGTTTTCTTGTGGTTGATGGTGACTGTTATGCATTGTCCATGTGTGTCTTGCCCAGCGTGTCCTGCAGTGGGTTGTAGTCCAGGTCAGTATTGGACACAGGGATCCCCATCGTGCAGTCATCAACATATTTCCACCTGTGCGGTGTGCCTCCCAGGGCATCGTTGCTGAGTATTAGGAAACACAGTGGCCCCATTCTTGTTCCCTAGTGGTACCCCACAGGATAGGTGCTGGACTGCAGAGACGTGTTCCTGATATCTGACAGCTTGACTTCGGTCCGTCAGGAAGTCAGATAGCCAAGCCACCAAGGAGGTAGAAAGGCCAAGGTGGATGGCTTTGGTGATGATAGTGGTGTGATCAACAAGGTGTGTGTGTGTGTGTGTGTGTGTGTGTGTGTGTGTGTGTGTGTGTGTGTGTGTGTGTGTGTGTGTGTGTGTGTGTGTGTGTGTGTGTGTGTGTGTGTTTGTGTGTGTGCGTGTGTGTGCGTGTGTGTGTGTGTGTGTGTGTGTGTGTGTGTGTGTGTGTGTGTGTGTGTGAGTGTGTGTGTGTGAGAGAGAGAGAGAGAGAGAGAGAGAGAGAGAGAGAGAGAGAGAGAGAGAGAGAGAGAGAGAGAGAGAGAGAGAGAGAGAGAGAGAAAGGGAGAGAATGGGAAACAAGGTAGGAAGCGGAGGAAAAAGAGGACGAGGAGAGAGAGAAAAAATAAGAATAAAAGGAAACGGAAGGAGGAGGAGAATGGGATAAGGAAGAGGGTAAGGAGGAGTAAAAGCAAGGCGAGGTGTAGGAGGAGGAAGAAGATGAAGATGAGGATAACAAGTAAGGATGAAAAAGTCTAGAAGGATGAGGAGGAAGAGTGGATAAGGAGAAGGCCAAGGAATTAGAGAGGAGGACGAGGAGTAGGAGAGGAGTGATGGGGATGAGGATGAGGAAAAGAAATAGGAGGAAGAATTCGAGAAGAAGGGGAGGAGGGGATAAGGAGGAGGAGGAGGAGGAGTAGATGAAAGGGGGGAGGTAAAGATGAAGGAGGAATAAGAGAAGGGATGTCTGGGATAAGGTGACGGATAAGGAGAAGGAGGAAGAGAAATAGAAGGAGAAAGAACGAGAGGAGGAGGAGGAGGAAGAGAGGTAGAAGAAGAATGAGAGGGATTAGGTGGAAGAGAAGGAGGGGGGAGGAAAAGAAGGAAAAAGAGGAAAAAGGAGGAGTAGAAGTGAGAAGGAGGAGTACAAATAGGAGGGGAAGGAAGAACAGGAGGAAGAGGGGGAGGAGTGGGGAGAGAAGGAAGGGGGGGGGGAGGAGGAGAGGGAGGAAGAAATCTTGCGAAGTCACTTCCGTACACTTACGGTGTTGGAGCTATTGGAAACCGATTTGAGACGCTCCATCTCGCCCCTCACCCTCCACCGAAGGAAAAAAAAAATGAGAGGAAGAATGGAAATGGAAGGGAAGAGATGGAGGTCGTCTCTGTACACTTATGATTTCGGGTTCCCTATTCTTTAAGAAAAAATAGGAAAAAAAAAAAAAAAAAAATAGGAAAAAAAAAAAAAAAAAAAAAAAAAAAAAAAAAAAAAGGAGTAACCCAGAAAGACATTTCCGTTCACTCGCTGCGTGAAGGCTCGAACTCTGTGGATCTTCCAGACTCAAAGGAGGAATCTCTTGGCGTCTTGCGAAGTAGAAGAGGGTCTCAAGTTTGAGCCATTTACTCAGAAGGTATACTTTATATACATTTTTCCTTTTAAGAATAGACGATTTTATGAAGGTGGAGAAAAAGAGATGCAGGTTTTCTTCTGCTGTCAGCTCTTAAACTATATATGAAATAAATTTTCTCATACAAGAACGATAGTAGAGTAGTCGGAAGCATGCTGGCCTCACATCTACTTAGTTTGGGTTCTAATCCTAGCAGTGACGGTTACTTGCCCCAACAGCCCAAGCGCATAATAGGACAAAGCCAGCATAGACACAGCTGGCGTAGCCTCCTTGCCTTTTTCCTTTTTCCTTCTTCTTCTTCTTCTTCTTCTTCTTCTTCTTCTTCTTCTTCTTCTTCTTCTTCTTCTTCTTCTTCTTCTTCTTCTTCGCGTTCTTCGCGTTTTTCTTCTTCTTCTTCTTCTTCTTCTTCTTCTTCTTCTTCTTCTTCTTCTTCTTCTTCTTCTTCTTCTTCTTCTTCTTTTTCTTCTTTTTCTTCTTCTTCTTCTATTTCTTCTTCTTCTTCTTCTTCTTCTTCTTCTTCTTCTTCTTCTTCTTCTTCTTCTTCTTCTTCTTCTTCTTCTTCTTCTTCTTCTACCTCTTCTTTTCTTCTTCTTCTTCTTGTTTTTCTTCTTCCTCTTTTTCTTTTTCCTTCTCTTTTTCTTCTAAAAATCAGATTTAGTATTGTGTAACGCAGTGTTAAAGGAATTTGTTGACCTGTAAGATGCCCAACCGGAGGAAAGTTTTCAACAGTACATACAATGTTATGAATCAATTGCTTTCGTTATACATACTCTTATGCACATACACGTGCACGCCTTGCGCGCGGGAGAGATATATGAACATAAGGCTAATAAATATAAGAGTGTTTTCATTCATTACATGGATGAGTACATGCTGAATAAAACTAATTGGTAATCTGACTGACCTCAAAACGGAGTATGCAGCAGTACAACTGATTTGATTATACATACACACTATTGTATACACGCACCAAATGGATATGATGAAAAAATTTACTGAAAATCTGGTACTTTTCAGACTTGAATATGCAGTAGTGGTGTGGTCATCACATAAAAAAGAAAATTATAAAAAGAAAATGGAAAGGACACTGGGTGACAACCAGAGTGATCTCTAGCATCGTTGATAGAACATATGAGGGGAGACTAGAAAGACTGAGATTATCCACATTGAAGGTGCAGAGAGAGAGAGGTGATATGAGAGTGATATTTGGGACAGAGAAAGAGATAGAAAAATTGACACAGGATCTGTCCTTTAAGGATGAAAGACTAAGTCATATGAAAAAATTAGACATTGTTTGAAATATTTTAGAAAGTATAGCTTCACGTACAGGTGTGTGAATTTATAGACCATGTTAAAAGAAGTTATCCAGGACAATAATATAGATGGATTTAAGACAAAGTTTGAAAAGTGAAGATATGAACACGGTAATTCAACAAAATTTGTGTTATGTATATAAAGAAGTTGCAAAATATGAATCTATGAAATGTTGGTAATATATTATTTTTTCCTTGTTTCTACAAAATTTTAGTTATTGTAGGGATTTTGTAGCTTAGAAATTGAGTTTATTGTGGTTTGACAAATCCAGTAGAGTTTATGTTTAAGTATAGAAAATAAATATATTTTAGAAATGAAATTATGATTTTAGGAATATATTTCACTAATGAGAAGTGCTTATTTGCTTAGTTGATTTTGTTAGTAAAACTTTAAAAAACGTGTAATCTTTTTTAATTGATGACATTGATTCCTAGAGTCCCGCTATGGCTCTAGAATAAAATACATTTTTGTTGCAATCTTACGATAACACACACACACACACACACACACACACACACACACACACACACGACTCGGTGGCGCGGTTGATAGAGTACTGGACTGCCAAGTACGGAGGTGCGGCAGTACCTAGTTCGAATCCTGCCCAGGGCCGAAATTATTTCGGTATCGCTGCGCTTCGGGTCGTTACTCCGACTCTGGTGGGCGGGGAGTTGGGTGTGTGTGTGTGTGCGTGTAAGGTCATAGCATTACCCATAGATCGGTCATACGAGCTCTGAGCTCTCTTCCGGGAGGGAAATAGCTGTCGATCACGAGTCCAACACGTGATCCAAAGACCAAGGTGAATCACACACACACACACACACACGCACACACACACACACACACGTGATATAGCCCAAACTGAAACAATACATGAATTCGAATCTAAATATGACAATGGGAATCTGCCGAAAGTCCCGACAGATTTCCAGATAAAAACACCTATTTACGAATTCACATTTTTCAGGAATATTCTCTCTCTGCACACCCCGGTACCGGTTATGAGCGCGACCGGGAGGGCCCAGGGAACATATGTACCTCTTCTCACCGGTGTAAGGCTTTCCAGGCTCCGGAACAATTTCCAGACCTCTTCTACGCACACCGGACGGGATCTACGCGCACCTCATGTTGGGTTTTCCAGCTCCGCTGCTGGAAATGGCCGATGCTTATTTGCGAAGGACTGATATATGAAAGAGGCACAATGCCCACAATGGCGGCACTCCTGTTTCCGTGCATGCATTTGTATCTTCGTTTTTTTTTTTTTCGTTTTTCTTTGAGGTTTTTCAAGGGACGTAGGCACGTTCAAGTCTGAGAGGAGGCTTTAACTTAGCTAGCTCCTCTATAAGGAGGATTAAGGTCTTTTGTGTATGTGTGTCCAAATATATATATATATATATATATATATATATATATACATATATATATATATATATATATATATATACATACACACACACACACACACACACATATATATATATATATATATATATATATATGTGTATTATATACATATACAATATATAAATATATATGTATATACTGTATATACATATATATATCATATATATATATATATATCTCATACATATATATATATATATTTATATATATACATATATATATATATATCATATATATATATATATATTTATATATATACATATAAATATATATATATATATACATATATATACATATATATATATGTACATGTACATGTATATGTATGTATATAAACCAACAATTTAGATATATGCAATAAACCACGTATCGCAAATCTAGATTTATATTTTTAATGCAGATTAGCAAAAAACCGTCCTTCCGCGAAGGGCCCGGGAACTAGAAAGATGCCTATCTTTGATAAACAGGACATCTTATCAGCGCACTCTAATTAGGGCCTGGACTGTACCCTTGGATGTTGGAAAAAAAAAGGAGAAGAAAGACAGAGTGAAGAAGAAGAGGGAGAAGAGGAGGAGGGGGGAGAGGAGGAAGAGGAGAAGGGAAGTGTTATAGGGGGGAGAAGAAGGAGGAAAAGGAAGAGAGAGAAGGAGGAGGAGGAGGGTAAGAATGAGAGGGAAGAGGAGGTGGGAGAAGAAGGTGAAGGACAAGGAGGAAGAGAAGGAGGAGGAGAAGTTAGCGGCTCGAAGATAAGAAGAAGAACTAGAAAGAGAAGTAGGAGGAGGAGAGAGAGAGAGAGAGAGAGAGAGAGAGAGAGAGAGAGAGAGAGAGAGAGAGAGAGAGAGAGAGAGAGAGAGAGAGAGAGAGAGAATCCTCATACCTCGTCCAAGATACAAACTGTATTATACAGTGCGATGTGTATTTAGAAAGATGTTTTGGATTGATAACATGATTTCAATACATAGTAAATAAATAAGAATTCAATAGATGAATAACTAGATTAATAAAAGTTAAATAAATAAACGAATAAGTAAACGAAATAAACAGACAACTAAATGAATATATAAAAGAAATGACATGTAATGTTTAACAGTGTGTCTATACACTAGCCAAAATTTGACACCCTTTTATTTTCGCGAATTTGCGTCAAGTCTCCCCCAAAAAAAAGCGAAACGAGAAAAAGATCAACCACACAAACCCCCCGACATAAACGCCGAAAATTGAAAATTGGACATTCCGTTTCGAGTCGTCGCGTCGAGCGAATAACAAATGTAATTTTACGTCGACAGGACGAGGCGTGCCTACCTAGACACCATTCTGATGATATGTCATTTCGACCGCGAATCTCGATGGGTGAAACGGATTTCGATATCGGTTTCGCTTTGGGTTTTTTCGCTCGCAAGACGTTGCGCCGTCAGAGCTACAACCATATTCGAAACCTTTCCTACTGGCTGATACTTTTAACTTCCATTATAACTCCCTCCAGGTGATCTTAACCATCTATGTCACACCCAAGGTGTCGCAAAAATCAACCTAACTTCATGAACCCCACCTAACACGTTACACCTTTTACTATTTATTCTGGCTACTGACATACGTTTTTATTCAACTGCAGGACACCCCACTGGAAAAAGTTAAACCCCTCAAAAAGAGTTAAATCCCTATGAGGAAGTTAATCCTTCCAGAAAGAAGTTAAACTTCTTTTTGAAAAGACTAAGTCCCTTTCGAGACAGAAATACGTTTAAGGACATCATCCTAACTGACATTAGAGGATTTTATTTTGCCGTTGGAGCTATCACTATAGTAAAAGGCTTTCACATCACTTCTCTTCACATATTTGAAATGGTAGAAGTACTAAGAACATTCTATTTCGGTTAGCTCTGGGCTGAGGAAAAGTTCCTGGTAGGTCACGTGTCCACCGTTTGCAGTCCGTGGGTCACTTTTATCTGAAGCGAATAGTCGGGTTTCAGGTGTTTCCTGAAATATCTCATTAAACTCCTTCTGTATCGAGCAGTCATTTTCCTTTCAGTCTGGTTGCTGTCGCCTGCCTATGTCATCCTTCTCGTGGTAACCGCGCGGTACCTCAGTGGTTATTGTTTTGAACTCTTGAGCAGGTGGTCGTGACTGCGAGTCCCGAGAACCACTGCGGGAATGCTGCGCCGGTTCCTGACAGCCCTGGTCGGATGACCCTATATATATATATATATATATAAATATATATATATATATATATATATATATATATATATACATATATATATATATATATATATATATATATATATATATGTATATATATATACATACATATATATATATATATATATATATATATATATATATATATATATATATATAAATTCATAGGTTACCAGAGTCGGAAGATGGTGAATGATTTCTAAGTCTGGATACAGACAAACAAGGTAGACACAGCCGGACAGAGAAACAGAAAGGCACAGACACAGAAAAGTAGGCACAGACAGGCCACCAGAGGTAGGCAGGCAGACAGACAGACAGACAGACACGGGAACTCACAGACGGCCAGGAGGCAGGCAGACAGACAGACAGACTGGTATAAAGACAGACGTAGACACAGACAAGAAAGACAGATAAACAGACATCAGGATGTCATATGAACAGGTGTGTACAGACAGACAGCCAGACAGAATGTAATCAGTCAGATACACAGAAAGACAGTGACTTTAAAAACAGGTACACAGACCCACAGTGTCTCACATGCAATTTCAAAGCAAATAACTCCCTCTTTCCATCCCCTGAGTAGAGATAGACTCCAAAGAGCTCTGTTCCATCTAGCGTCAACAACAAACACTCGTAGCTTCAGAACACGTCCACAGATGTATACCCCGCCACACACAACTCCTTCCGTGCCTGATGTCACTTTCCCTTCTATTCTTCCTGCCACTTCGGCAATTCTCAACTGTGATGGGATCAAAGTCTTCCTTGATAAGTCCCGTACGTTCTGAGTGCCACTTCCATTCTGGCGACAAAGGCAACCATGTTAAGAAAAATGAGCTTTCCAGCCATTCTTAGCTAAGTCATTCTTTTGTGCAAATAGAACCTTAAAGCCTTGACCTTTGCCTTAACATTTGATATAATGGGACTATTGACAGTTTACAATTTGCCCATTGCTGTGGAACTGTTGTCGCCAATCTACATAGTAAAAAAGATAAATAAACAAATATTTAATCAATATAACAAATACCCTACACCTTTTATGATGGAAGTGGCCGAGTATAGCCACGTACCCACATTATAAACAAAACACATTCACTTGACCCTCCCACATCAATGTCCAAGGGATTAAAGGTTGCTCTACCCTTTCCACATTGCTTCAGCCAAAAGCAACGCAGTGAGGCACAGTTCTTAAAAAAGTAGACTCCGACAACTGGAGTTGGTTACTCCCTACGGCTTTACCGTATGACGACCGCCACGCCTTTCTCATCCTTTAAAAAAAAAAAAAAAAAAAAAAAAGGAATTATGAAAAAGATGAAAAGATCGTCCCTTTAAGCTGCGTCATCCCTTTATCCATTCAGTCTCCCTCTGTTCATTCCTATTTTTCAACTTTCCTTCCTGCTCAACAAAAATAGCTCCCGGTTCGTAATCCCCCTCCACTCCATCTATCCAACTCATTCTCGGTCTTCCTTTCAACTTCACATCATCCACATCTGTTTTCTACATTCTTCTATTCTTTTCTCATTCATTCTTTCCGTACACATAAAGTACATCAGTACTCTTCGTTATCCTATCCGACAGCTTTCTTCACACTTCCATTCTCTGCTTCAATCCCACATATCTCAATCAATTTCTTGTAACACCCATCAACTCAAAAAAAGTCAATCTCCTCCTTCCCGCCTTCCTTATATTCCTTCATACAACAATGTCTTTGCGCGCATCCCCCATATAGTTACCATAGCACTTTCCATTCCACACAGACATTTCCTCGTTTCTTTAAC
>NW_027467725.1:525472-535472 GCF_046742065.1 Oratosquilla oratoria
CTACAGGGGATCTTCTGGGCTGAGGAAGAGGAGGAAGAGGAGGAAGAGGAGGAAGAGGAGGAAGAGGAGGAAGAGGAGGAAGAGGAGGAAGAGGAGGAAGAGGAGGGATAGGAAGAAAAGGAGGAAGAGGAAGAAGAGGCCTTTGGAGATGCCGCCCAGAAGCTTCTTGCGGAAAGGGAGCTTCTGCCGATGGAGCGTCCAGATCCTCAGACGTGACCCAGGAGACGCGCAAGAGAACGAACAGAGGCCAGAGAGTCAAGGAGCTTCCTCCTTAGCGTGAGGGGGGAAAACTCCTGGAACCTTTCACCCAAGGCTCCTGAAGGACGTTTTGGGACATCGCGCGCTTCTGTGCATGCGCGTGTTACAGCAAAAAGAAAAGCGTCATGCAGGCTCAACCAGGTCAAGCACCTGTGGCATGGGAGGAGACACGGAGAGAAATACGAATGAGACAATGGACAGCCGGAGAACGTGTGAGAAAATAAATCATAATGCTCATGTCTCTCGCGCCGTACCTCTGTCGTAGCCAGTGCTTCTCTTGAAAAAAAAGAGACAAAACTAATAGGTTGCCATTAAAGCCGCGTCCACACTTTTTGCAAATCCACGTATCGTATCGTCTCTGCGTACCACCTAGTGATACGATACTGTGCAACAGGGTAGTGTAACCACTTGTTGCGTATCCGTATACAGCAGGCGGATACGCAACAAGTGGGTACAATACCCCGTTGCACCGTATCGTTTCACTAAGGTGATACGCAGAGATGATACGATACGTTGAAATGCAACAAGTGTGGACGCGGCTTTAGAGGACACAGGGCAATATACGAACATACGTATACATAGATACGTGGAAGAACGAACAAGCAAAGAGATCAAGTGAAGCAACGAGACAGTGATGACACTCCGGTCCGCGAATATTCACGAAACTGAGCATCGGTCCTATATGCTCCCAGAGAAGAAGAGTAAGGGGAAGGGGTTTATTACGTTCCCCACTGGTTTGGCCAAAGATCCCAAGTCCACACCATGACACTTCGAATGCGGAGCTGCCTTGAGCCTCAACGCAGGACAAAACGGTTGGGCCTAGACGAGGGTCTTCTGCAGCTGCCACCTCTCCGAGCTGGAGAATCTGCAGGACGAGATGACGGTGTCGGACCTCTCGAGGTCATTTGACTCCAGGAGGATCTGTATCCTCAGCCCGGCACGGACGTTTGTGGTCACTGATGAAAAGTCATACGTTTTCTCTTTCCTCTTCAAAAACGGAAACTGGAAATTGATTGCTCGTTTTGCAACCAAAAAGGAACTAAAATAGAAAAGTTATATAGAACAAGACCTCAGGTGCCTATGTAATTTCACTCTACTAGCCTCTCTCTCTCTCTCTCTCTCCTTCCTTCTCTCTCTCTCTCTCTCTCTCTCTCACTCTCTCTCTCTTTTTTTTTTTTTTTTTTAGCAAAACAAACGAAATGGTCAGAACTGGTATTTTCAGTACATCTATCGAACGTTCTTCAAATTAAAACCGAAGGAACCAAAGGACCTACAGGAAAGACTTGGATCCAAATTCACTGAAGGATGCGTGTCCTCCCTTAAGTTCTTGTCAAAACCAATAGGCAAGAGCTCTCTCCGGACAGTAGGCTTGAAAAGTAAGCTATTCTCCCATAAAATGTTATCAGAAACTTCGGCGTGGGTGTTCAATATTGTCATGGAGGTACACACCTTCAATAAAGATGGTCTGGAAACACTGGAAAGGAGATACATACATTTTATAGCAACACTCGGAAGTAAGAAGACTTACTGGAAGGCTCACTGGAAGAGTGCGTCAAGCCATGGAAAATAGTCTACCCACTGCCGAATAAACGTTGTCGCTGGAAAGCGCGACTTGTGGCTGGAGGGCGGAAAAAGTAGCAGTGTCTGGAAACATGGATCCCCGTGCTGGAAAATGGCTGCAGTCACCTGGAAGGGAGACCTCCGAAGCCAAGATTCCTTGACCGATTTGACTACCACCATAACTCGAAAACGTTAAATGAACCGTATTTTTTTCTCACATTGAGAAATATCAATGTATATATAGAGACTTCAGTCTTGAGAGTACAAGTTCTTATCCTAGAAAACATGCCTACAAAAAAGAAAAAGATAAAAGATAAATTGAAGGCTAACTCATCAGAGTAATTGGATTTTTTTTTATAGCTCCCCGAAAGCTTCTTCCTTGAACAGAGGGGCGCTTGTTTACACACACTGAACGCCTACTAACTCCGAGCGTATTTGAACTCGGGTCCACCTTTGCAACACTCTTCACGTCCGGCTCTCGTGGAAGGAGAGGAGAGGGGAGGAGTGAGATGGAGGAAAGAGGATGGTGCGTGGGAGGAATAAGGCGATGAAATTGAAATTAAAAAAAAAAAGTGGTGGTGAGGAAGTAGGAGGAAGAGGAGGAGGAGGAGGGAGAAGAGGAGAAAAAAGAGGAGGAAAGAAAAAGAAGAGAACCAGAAAGACGAGGAAACAGAAAGAGGGATTTGGGAAAAGGAAGAAGGGAAGAGATGGAGGGAAAGGGAGAGAAGGGGAGGAATAAAAAAAAGTAGGAAGGAATGTGACGAAGGATTAGGAAGAGATAGAGGAGGAGGAGGAAAAGGAAGGAAAGAGGGATAGGAGGGGAAAGGTGCAAGGTGGAGGTGGAGAGGAGGAGGTGCAGGGCCCTCGCCCCACGACGAGGGGAGGGACGTGATAATGTAGGAGGAAATAGAGATGGCGGAGTGGATGTGTAGGTGGAGTGAGAGGAGGATCTTATATATATTTATATATATATATATATATATATATATATATATTTTTTTTTTTTTTTTTTTTATACAAAGGAAACATAAAAATGGCCCGTTCAACCATGAGGATACAACTTCTGCCCCGATCCGGTGCAACACTTTGGTCCGTGGGGAGCCCAGAAGGCGTCCACTTGCTTATGGTCTTAGTCGCCCTGTGTACCTGCCAATCAGTGCCCTAAACGTCCCTAACTCGACCAGGCGCTCCCCTAAACTAGATTGAACCTCTCACCCCCACCCCCACCCCCACCCCCACCCCCATTAGAGCAAACGTCGACAACTCTCCTCGGCTTAACTTGGGCGGAGCAAATGGGAGGTAATCTGTCTGTGCATCGCACTTAACTCGTCCAAGACAAACTTGAACTCCGAATCCGCCTCGACTTCTGAGGCAGACTCCTTGACGGTCGGGGGAGAGGTCTTCCCCGGCCGAAGGGAGTCCGGACTTCAGATCCCGGACGGCTCAGATCCCGGACGGGCACTGGGAACACACACACACACACACACAAACACACACACACACACACACACACACACACACACACACACACACACATACATACACATACATACACACACACACACGCACACACATACACACACACACATGCACGCACGCACGCACACACACGCACACACACACCAGCACTTCACTTCTCGTCGTCTGTGTGTGTGTGTGTGTTTGTGTGTAAGGTTACAGCGTTACCCATAGATCAGTCATATATGAAATCTAAACTCCCATCCGGAAAGGTAATAGATGTCAATCACAAGTCCAACACGTGATCCAAGACCATGGTGAATGCACACACACACACACACACACACACACACACACACACACACACACACACACACACACACACAAACTCACACACACTGAGCCACTTGCGGGGTCCTGCTCATCCTATTCATTTCCCCAAATCGCCCTCTCATCCAGGGCCACACCAATCTCGTCCCTCCTTACAACTACCCCTTCCGCCTTACGGCCTTCTTTTTCTTCCCTTGCCCTTCCTGCCTTACCACCAGACTCTCCGAGAGTGCCCAGGGTCTCCCTCGTCTTACCACCGCCTTCCACTTTACGCCTTAGTACTTATTTTCCTTACTGCCTTCCCATAACCTCATCCCCTTACCTCGGTGTTCCGTTTCTTTTCTCCTTCTTGGTCCTTTTGCCTTACCTCTGTTACCTTTGTAGCCTTTAAATCTACTTTTTTTTCACTGCCTTACCTTGACTTTACTCTGTTTAGTTTTCCCTCTAGTCTTCCCGTGACTATTACTTATCTCCTAATCATTATTCTCCTTACCTTTGTTACAAGTTATAACCCTATTCGCCTTACTCCTTATTTCCTTCCTCCAAACCACCTTCCTATCGCCTTACAGTCTGACACTTCAGTCACTGTCTCTCCTTATTGTGGATCTGCATCTTCGCCTTCCTGCTCGTATCTCTTCGGCCTTACCGCCTCCTTCCCCGCCTTCCTGCTCGTATCTCTTCGGCCTTATCGCCTCCTTCCCCGCCTTACTGCCCTTCCTCCTTCGAGTTAATCCTCTTCTTCGTTTCCAATTGCGTTCTGAGCTATGGCTCGCCTCGATGTGTAATTGCTTTATTCTTCAGCCGCCTCATCCCACTCTAGGCTTTGTAGTAGTTACCAAGTAGAATGATATGGCATTAGCCACAATGAAATATAATTTTTTTTTTTTTTTTTTTTTTTTTTTTTTTTTTTTTTTTTTTTTTTTTTTTTTTTTTTTTTTTTTTTTTTTTTTTTTTTTTTTTTTTAAGGCTATCGACTCATAAAGCAATCATTAAGCCTGGTGTAAATTTGTACAGTCTCGACATTGTGTGTAAGAAATCATAGTCAGCCCCCAGTACGTAAGGGCGGCCTTCATTCCCCTTCCACTACCTCAGTAATTTGAAACCAGACTTACGAAGAACATTAAATCTTTTGTTCTTAACCATAGGAAAATCTGTTTGTCACGGAGCTGATGGGACTAAAAGCCCTTTCCCATTACTCTCCACCTCCTCTACTCTTCTTCTCTGTCAGGAGTTAAAACTCTGACCCTACATCCCCACTGCCCTCCTTCTTTCCTAATGCAATCCCTCCCCGTCCCCGTTTTCTAATGGCCAAAATTTCCCATTTTTCTTTTCATGGACTCTTCCAAGCATCTCGAATCCCTACCCTCTCCTCCCTCTCCTCCTCCTCCTCCTCCTCCTCCTCCTCCTCTTCCTCCTCCTCCTCCTCATCCTGTTCCTCCACGCTTAGATCCTTTTGGGTAACGTCTCCTTCATAAAACAACGGTTCTTCCGAAGGGGGTTCCTATGAAAAGGCTGCTTCCAAATAAGTTTCCTCCTAACCACCATTATCCCCACTACCACCACAACTACCATCCTCACTGTCACCACCACCACAACCACAACCACCACCAAGACAATCATCACCAATGCCATCACCACCGCCACCAACACTATCACCAGCACCAACATAAACAATCCCCGATGAGAACCAACCAAAGACTTTTAGTCAAGCACAGGCGAATGACTTGAAAAGGGATTTGGGGTTATCAAAAGAGTCTACCCAGCTACTTGCATCATGCCTTGACGATAGTAACTTACTTGGCGAGTTAAACACCATATGAGGACGGAGCCTTTATTTGTAACGTACTTGCATCAGGAACTACATATTTCTGGTTTCATAAAAGAGATGAAAAGTTTAGCAGATTTCTCTCACTTCATGACAACTTTTCATTTGTATATTGCAGTGTTATTGGAGGACTAGTTGTTGTTGTTGTTGTTGTCGTTCCCTAGACTGTCTGTCCGAGCAGTCCCGTCTCCCCAAGGAATCCCATAGCCGAAACTGGGTTTTCCCACAAATCCTTTATAGAGTGTATGTTGTGTTGTTTGCGTGCATGATTGTGTATAATGCAGTCTTCCATTATGCTAGTTCAAGCCTTTGGTTTCATTTATAGTCCAGTGGAATGTAAACTCTTTATTGATTCGTCGAGTTTAATTCTAAAAGCTGTTCTTTTAAACATTGGCAATAATATTGCATTTGTCCCTGTTGCACATTCAGTTCAATTAACTGAGAGTTATGATAACATGAGGATCTTACTCAGTGCTTTGAAATACAGTCACCATAATTGGAAGATTTGTAGAGATTTAAAGGTAAAAAGACAATGGCATTTTAAATGTTTTCAGTGTAATTTGATCTTATATATTTCAGTTATCTCCTTTATCTCATATTTCATGATATTGTACATTGTTTCTTTTTAGGTTTTGTCCCTAACATTAGGAATGCAAGCAGGTCACACTAAATACCCATGTCTGTGGGATAAACGAGCAGATGACAGACACTACGAGCATAGTAAATGGCCATCTAGAAAAACACTCCAACCTAGTCCACACAATGTGGATGTTGATCCACTGGTCAACCCTCATGAAATTTTTGCTACCACCTCTTCATATAAAACTTGGATTGATGAAGAATTTTGTTGAGGCCATCAATAAAGGAAGTCCAGCATTTTCTTTCATAAGGCAGGCATTTCCATAAGTCAGTGATGCAAAATTGAATACAGGTATTTTCGATGGTCCTCATATTATAAGCCTAATGAAGGATGAACAATTCAGTAGAACAATGAGTGAAATAGAGAGAAATGCATGGAGAACCATCAAATAAGTTGTGAACAATTTCTTTGGAAACAAAAGAAGTTCATAATACGTGTTCAATGTTCAAGAACTGTTACAGAGTTTTAAGGCTCTGGGAGCAGGTATGTCAGTAAAAATGTATTTTCTAAGGCCACATCTAGATTATTTTCCTGATTATTGTGAAGGCTACAGCGAAGAATAAGGTGAAAGGTTTCAAAAGCACATTACACTTTGGGAGAAAGGTACCATCCACTTTGGGAGGTAAGGTATCATGAACGATGGGACATAAACATGTTAGCAGATTACTGTTGGTGCCTGAAACGTGACTTGCCCGTTGAAAAACACAAGAGAAAATAATCGGAAAAGTATTTTCTTCCACACTGATGTATATCCCTATATATTTTCAATACCAATAAAAAACAATATTATAACATTTAGTCATTATCAACCTTATCTTATAACCTTATCTTATAACCTTATCTTAAAAACACAAGAGAAAACAATCGGAAAAGTATTTTCTTCCACATTGATGTATATCCCTATACATTTCCAATATCAATAAAAACAATATTATAACATTTAGTCATTATTAACCTTATCTTATAACCTTAATACTAAGTCATAATAAAATAAAATCAGCATTTTGAATGAAATCATTGTTTTAACAATCTTTAGTGTAATTTGATAATCTGAGCTGAGTGACCAAGACCATTACCTTCTTTTAAATCATCATAACCAAATTACTTGAATTCAGTTACATAAACCTGACAACAGAAAAAATCAAAACGCAGGCCTGTGTTATTGATTAATATCTAAACATAATCATGCAAAATAATGTACGAGTGTCACTACCACCGTTTGAACATTGTCACTCGTGATGTCTGCCTATTTTGCTGGAATAGTGTGAGTATAGATACATTTTGATAGATACTCATCTAATATGTCACTCTTGAATATAATCTAGTTGAGGAGATAAAACCATAAAATTCGGTAACATGTCAGTTTATAACTAGGTATGCATTGTTGCCAAAGTCTCTACATACGGGAATCATGTATGGTCAAGAGGTTTTCAATTTCGCATTTCTGTACATTCTGACCATACGCGGAAGAAGTGGTTGGAGAATGAAGAAGGTCGTTCTTGGAGGAGGAAATGAGTGGTGGAGATTTTCCCACAAGTGGTGTTATGTGGGAGGCACAGGTGAGGTTTGTGGGAGTTTGGTGGGAAATTAATCATCTGTGTCATCGTAAAGTTGCCTTCCAGGTTGGAAAAAGTCAGGAGAGGGAGTAATAGATGTCGACCAAAATCCCAAACCGGTGGCCTATTGTCAATGGCTGCACGTTCACCTGTTTGTAGACCAGTGGTTCCCAAACTAGGGGGAGGGGGACCCCTAGGGGGGACGTGAGGAGGATACAAGGGGGGGGGTGAAGTCATCTGCTCAAAAATATTTGTTTAATTAGAATAATAAAATCATTCAAAGAACAAATATCTGCCATGACATACATGCAAAGTATAATTATAGCAGTCACTCCAACCCGTTTTCTATTAAGCTAGTTCTCCTTACAAACACAAATCTGTTTTCCGGAACAATGTTAAGAAATAAATGTGAGAATCATTTCACATGAACAAAAGAGGTAGTGGGGGCGTGCGGGCGTGCGGTCGTGCGGGTCTACTGGAAGCAAAAATGGGGCGTCAGGTAAGATAGCTTGGGAACCACTGATGTAGACGATATCTACAGAAGTGCAAGGGCGATAAGTCAGTGGTATGATAACACTTTCTTTTCTTGAGTAAGAACAAGTAACTCAAAAGTAGAACATGGGAAGGTGTTAGGGAACTAGGCGGAGGCGTCATTCAGCAAATTTGCTGAAGTTGCATATTGTCAAGGCAAGTGCAAGTTTCCAACTGTGCCCGTATCTGGTCGTCGTACTGTTGATAGATCGTGACAATTGGTCACAATCTGTTGGGTTGTTACAGAAACGCCGACGTGTCTCGAGCCCTGAATGGTGCAAATACTCGTAGTAGTTGATAATGATGCGTGTGTTGCACAACCCAAATTGTAGTCATATAGGCATGCTTTATGTACAGGTATGTTAAGAGGACCATACCTTGGTGAACAGTGTAGCGGGATGAGCGATCCGAAGGTGGGAAATTGTCCAAAAGGATAAAAGCACTCGTAAACCGCTGTCCATAAGCCCACCCGTATGATCGAATCGACATGCCAACGAAGTACAGAAGTATAATATAATTCATTTTTATCAAACGGTATAAGCGATATCTACATAACACAAAACATTGTCCACTGTCACTGAGGCTGGCTGAGTTTGCATACATACGGATGTAGACACAGTAAATAATCACTGATGAAAGCAAACTTTACTTTAGTAGGTTGATATACACTGCGTTCTCCCTACCTAATGTGAATGGGGTGGGGGGCGGTTGGGTCTGTTTAGTTAATTGCTATGTTGTTTTGGTAGTAATCAGCCACTGATTGGATATGGGCTATACGTTTGCTCAATGTATCCAATAATTGGTCTATATATCGTCACAATGCACAGTCAGTATTAACCTTCAGTCATGCACAAATGACCACTTTTGCTGTCACAATTTAATCTAGTTCCCCCTATGTAACCGCAGTCCATTCCGCAAGGGGAATGAATAGAATTTTGTAATTAGTTTAAGTGGAATCAATGTACTAATATTAAAAAAATTAATATCTACTAAATCGTCCCATTGCTTGTCAAGCCAGTCTGCGATGGTCATTCGGAGGGAAAAGGGATGGGTGGGTGAGTGGAGATTTGTTAGTCGACGTCTGACAAAGGCAATACTTCGATCTCAGTTGTCAACATGGGTATTACATTATTTTGTATATAAGAGTGAAGTCATGGTATCAACAAATACACTACCACCACTACCAACATCAACATTACCATCACCACCACAACTAAGCTATCAGAAGAGGCTGGATGACCGCATTGTGAACAGCTGCCCAGGATGTAACACTTCATCCCATACCATACAACACATAATGGAAGACTGCATTATACACAATCATGCACGCAAACAACACAATATACACTCTATAAAGAATTTGTGGGAAAACCCAGTTTCGGCTGTGGCATTCCTTGGGGAGACGGGACTGCTCGGACAGACAGTCTAGGGAACAACAACAACAACAACAACAACTACAATATTACCATCACCATCACCACTACTATTCCTATTCTCTATAAGCTCTCTCTTGCTTCCCTTTTGCAAAGAATATTGATCCCTTTGATGATTTATTCTGACTGACGTCAGGCGATTTTATTTACCTCAGAAAGAGGACGTCCTGGTATGCACCATGCTGGGTGACACTTTTTTTCAGAGTATTTCATTAATCTCAGTGACATTCTCTGGTTGGGGAAGAGGTTAATAACAGTTTCTTCCTCCGGTTTCCCTTCCATTCCCTTTCCACGCATTCCACTCATTCCTTCTTCCACTTTACCTCCCTCTTTCCCTCCTTATTTCTTTTATTACAAAATTCCTACCATTCCATATCTCTCTCCCCCCCTCCCACCTCTCTTCCCCTTC
>NW_027467725.1:540472-552972 GCF_046742065.1 Oratosquilla oratoria
GTGAACGTGACGCCTTTCTGTTCAAAGGAAAGGCTTTAGGGCAGCTGTAAACATTTTGCAGTTACTGAGTAATTCTTCTCCCTCTTATATTTTCCCTGTATTCTTGGAAATATTTTCTTTAGTATAATAATTTTTGATACTCATCTATTATTAGTTTTTAGTATTTTTTTAATTCTCATTTATTATTAGTTATATGTCAATTTATTATTGTTTACAATTTACCTCTTTGTTTGTTGTTTGACTCTGCCTATGCGTTTATGTATTTTATTTGATATTTACATTATTATAGTTTTTATTTATCTATTTATCATTATTATTAGCATTTTTTCACATCTGACCTAGATATAGAGCAAAAGGTCTCCTGTCGGTATGCTCCGCCTTTGTAATAACGCACACTCTCAATTGAGGTTGAGGATTTTACGAGTACACTGGTATTTCCCAACGGAAAAAATGAAATAAAATCGGTTCATTTAACGTTTTCGAGTTATGGTGGTAGTCAAATCCGCCCAAGAATCTTGGCTCCGGAGGGTATCCCTTCCAGGTGACTGCGGACATTTTCCAGCACGGGAAGCCAGGTTTCCGGCAGTGGCGCGCCCAACCACGGGAAGGAGCCACCTTCCAGCCAACTTTTCCTCCTTCCAGCCACAAGTCGCGCTTTCCAGCGTCAGCTTCTATGTAGAAGTGTTTTTTTTTCCAGTCGTGGCGCACTCTACCAATATCCATAAATGCTTTCCAGAACCTACAGGAGCCTTCCAGTAAGTCATCTTACTTCCGAGTGTTGCCATGAAAAGTAAGCGCCTCCTTTCTAGTGGTTCTAGACCCTCTTTAAGAACATAAGAATGAAGGAGACTGCAAGAGACCATAAGGCCTACACTAGGTAGCTCCGTAGTGAAGGTGTGTAGCCCATTGACAATACTGAACATCCACGATGAGGTTCCTTGTTATACTTTTTTGGGGAAGAACTTACTTTCCGGCTCACTCTCCGGTGACATTTCTTGCTGATTAGCGCAGACAAGAACTACCTGGTAGGTACGCATCCATCAGTGCCTTTGAAGAATTGTTTTTGGTCCTAGAAGACGTTCTTCATTGGTTGTTGATGCTTCCAGAAGAAGGATTTCTGTCTCTCAAAGGTTTTGCGAGAGGGAAACGTAGCTCTGCAATAATAGTTGCAGATTTACAGTGGCTTTGTGAGCAATCTCAGTGTGTTCACTTCTTAATCAATAAAGTGAATATTTGAATTGTCTTCGTTCTTGGGTTCCAAGAAGTTGCAGATTTTTTTTTTTCTTTTTTTTCTTTTCTTTTTTTTGGTCCATCTACATCGTCCGTCTCCGACACGCTCCTCTCAGGTGTCACAAATATTTTTCTTTGGGCCCTTTCTAGTTTTCGTCTTTGTTTTTGAAGAGGAAACAGAAGCCTCATGGTTTTACATCATTAAGCACAAGTGACCTACAGATCCTTCTGCAGTCTTCTGACCACAAGAGGTCCGACGCTGTCATCCCGTCCACTTTGTCGCTCGCGGCTCCTGCGTCTTGGAGAGGCGGCAGCTGGAACAGATCTGCGTAAGAGGCCAGTTGGTTGTTCTGCAGAGGGGCTGAGGACACGCCCACACTCGCAGGGTTGCGGTCTGGGCGTAGGGTCCTTAGCCAGACCAGTGTGGTATTCCCTGCCTCCCCCCGACTCTTTCCTTGGGAGCCTAGACAGCGGTGTTCAGTTACGCCAAGCTTTTCTCCACGCATTAGGTCTTCTATGAATCATTACATTGCGTATAGCCTTGTGTCTTTCTTTTGGTTGCCTTTAACTTCGTCTCGTGCAATTTTTTAATTTATTTTACCCTCCTAACATTACTTTCCACTATCTCTCCCCCATATTTCTCTCCATTTATCTCCTCCCACGCCGCAGGTGCTGGGCCTGGTTCAGTCGGCATGACGCTTTTCGCGCAGTCGCACGCGCAAGTACAGAACCGCGCAATGTCGCTCACTTCCAGGAGGTTTCCCTTAACCTCGCCTCTCTGACCTCAGGTCGCGGTCCTCTTGCACGCAACCTAGGTCACGTCAGAGGACCTGGGCTCTCCTAGAAGCTTCCTTTCCACAAAGCACTTCTGGACGGAGTGGTGTGTTCAAGGCATCCTCCTATTCCTTCTTCTCTTCCTCCTCCTTCTCTTCCTTCTCCTCTTCCTCCTTCTCCTCCTCCTCGGTCCACGAGCCGTCCTGTGGCGCCTGGCCACGTCTTCTAAAGAAGGATATCCGGCTCGGCACCACGGGGACACTCGGCAGTCACGAGAGAGGTCACCCACGAACACTCCGGCTCGGGTAAGTCAACCATCGTCTCCACCTTGCTCAAAGGTCCTCTTGCCAGTGTCATTTCAGGGTCACATGACCTCGTGCAGAAAGACACAAAAGTGTTGATGCATAGGGTTTACGGGACTTTCCGTAAGAACTTTAAGAAAATTAACTGCTTGTGTTTCACACACACACACACACACACACACACACACACACACACACACACACACACACACACACACACACACTCACACACACACACACATAATACTTCTGTTATCTTTTGTGTTCTTAGTTTGATTTTCATTGGCTGTGATTCTTTTCTATTGAGTATGTACCCATTCTATGTACGTCATCGATTTCTGTATCTAAACTTTGTCCTTCTTCTTGGACATCTTTTAGAATCTCCTTTGCAATTTCTTTCTCTTCCTTTGGTATTTGTGTACATTGTGTTTTTCATTTATACCATAAACCAAAATGCATGTCTTTTTGTCTACTGTCTCTCACCCAATTTTCCTTCTCTTTGATCACCTTGATTACTGTTTCCTTTGCACTCTCTTCTACCTGCTGCTGTACTATTTCTGTGAATGATAGTTTTTGACTTTCGCGTTCCTTTTTCCACTGTTGTTGTTGTTGTTGTTGTTGTTGTTGTTGTTGTTGTTGTTGTTGTTATTATTTCGTTTAGGTCAGTCTCTTTGATTGATTCTTCCATTTTTTCCGTTACTGCTTTCAATTGTTCTTTTACTTATTTTTTCAGATCATCATTTACAATCTTAACCTCGTTTTCCTTTCTTTCATTTTCTCTTTTTATCGCACTTAGTTCACTTTTTAGTTCGTTTAATTCCCTTAGTATTACCTCGTTCGTTGCACGTAGGTTGGTTACTTCTGGTTGCAAAGCTTTGTAGTCTAATCTTAAATCGATCACTTCGTTTGCTAAGTTTTTAATTTCTCTGTTTCGTGTTGCCTGCTAATCCTAAAATCTTTCTCAGTGTCCAAGGTTTTTTCCGTTGTTTCCCCTTGCCTCCTAAACCCCGAGAATTACTCATCACTTACGTACCTACTGGTCGCTTTGGGAGTGTCATTCATGCATGATTTTTTCCTGCGTATTACACCCCACCCCACACCCCCACGGGGGACTCCATCCTGGATTCGTCTAGTCCTCTTTCCGTTGGTTCATTGACTCTTCCTTCTTCTTTATTACTTTCCATTTTGTATTAAACTATTCGCTCAAAAACTGGATCGGATACCAACCCCGGCGGTCCCACCAATACATGTTGATACTCTCAACAAAGTGTTTTTCCTGGTGAGCAGTTAAAGCGCTCGTTCGGAGCGCTAATCGTAGCGAAACTAGGAGCGAAACTCGGAGCAGCTGTTGACACTTCTTTTCTCCTCGACTAGTTACGACCGAATGTATTCACTTGGTCTTTGGATCACGTGTTGGACTCGTGATCGACAGCTATTTCCCTCCTGGAAGAGAGCTCAGAGCTCGTAGGTCCGATCTATGGGTAATGCTATGACCTTACACACACACACACACCCAACTCCCCGCCCACGAGAGTCAGAGTAACGATCCGAAACGCAGCGGTACCGAAATAATTTCGGCCCTGGGCAGGATTCGAACCAAGTACTACGGGCAACTTTAGTAGCAGTTCATCGATCTACCAACTGCGCCACCGAGTCGTATGTATGTGTGTGTGTGTGTGTGTGTGTGTGTGTGTGTGTGTGTGTGTGTGTGTGTGTGTGTGTGTGTGTGTGTGTGTGTGTGTGTGTGTGTGTCTGCGTGTGCGCGCGTGTGTTTCTGTGTGTTTGTGTTTGTGTCTGCGCGCATACATCCGCGGGCGTGCGCCCGAGCTTTGTGGAGTGCCTCCACTGCAGCGCCTGCGCAGGAACATCTCATTCATTTCCTTGTCGGAAAATATATTCGGCTGACTCTGAACTCATATTCTCCTGACGCCACCTATCCCCTCTCTTCTGCATCTTTATCCCTCTCTTCCTCCTCCGCCACCTTCTCGTTCATCCTCTTCCTCTCCTTCCTCTTCCTCCATCTACTCTTCCGTCCTCTTTCGTGTCTCCTCCCTCCTTCAATGATGACCTTCCTCTTCTAATTCCTCCATTTCTCCTCTTGTCAATCTCAACTTTTCTTCCTTTCTCAATCTCGTCTTCTATCTTTCTCCATCACATTTTCCCTCCTTCGACTTCTCCTCTCCCTCCCTCCTCCATCTTTCTCCCTCACCTCTTCCATCTCTTTTCCTCTTCTCCATTTTATCCCTCCTACCTCCTCCTCTCTTCTTATTCTTCTTTCTTCCCTCCTTTATCATCTACACTCCCCTCCTCTCCTCTACCCTTCTCCATCTTTTTCCTCCTCCATTTCCTTCTCCTTCCTCTTGTTTTTAGATACCACTTTCTTCTTTATTCCTTCCTTTTCTCCCTTCTCTCTTGTGTATTCCCTTCATTTTATCCTTCGCTTCTTCCTCTTCCTCCTCCTCCTCCTCTTCCTCTTCCTTCCCGATTCTCTTTATTCTCCCACAGCAATTTATATTTACCTCTTTAATGATCACCCTTCTCTCTTTTTTCTTTAACTTCTCTTTCTTCCCCTGTCTGTTTCTCCTTTTTAACTCTCTTACTTCTCTTTATTACCTCTCTCTCTCTCTCTCTCTCTCTCTCTCTCTCTCTCTCTCTCTCTCTCTCTCTCTCTCTCTCTCTCTCTCAAAACTCTCTCTCTCTTTCTCTCTCTCTCTCTATCTCCTCTCAAAACTCTCTCTTTCTCTCTCTCTCAATTCTCAACACTCAACTCTCTTTTTCCTCTCTTTCAATCCTCGTTCGCTTTTGCTTCTCATTTAACCTCTCTCTCTCTCTCTCTCTCTCTCTCTCTCTCTCTCTCTCTCTCTCTCTCTCTCTCTCTCTCTCTCTCTTTCTCTCTCAATTCTCTTTCGCTTTTGCTTCTCGTTTCAGTTCCATCTTGTACCTACTCTTTTACATTTCCTCTCCTTCCCCCATCCTCAGCCCGAGTTGCAATGGCGCAATTTACAGAAACTTTCTGATTAATGCTTGATGATTTCAATCAGTAGGCGGGCGGAGCCTCGTAACAGAGAGGTAGTTACCTTATTCGTTTCTCGAAATTATTCAATTCTTCCCAAAATCACTCGTTTCTTGGAATAATGTGTTTCTTCCCTTCCTTGCCTCTTGCTTCCCTCTTTCCTTGAGTAACTTCTTTCCTTCTTAATACACTCTTAAATCCCACAAATTTCTCGAACTTGTTCTTGCCTCTTACCTCATCTGTCCTAAACAACTTTTGTTTTAGTCTTCTCCTTTACCCAACCCTCCTTCGCCATATTTACTCTTCTCCATCTCTTCCTCTACATGTCCAGTCTTTTCTCTTTTCTCAACTCTTCTCGACATTCTCTTTTGTCCTCTTGTCCTTCATTCCCATCCAACAGATTGAGACCTTTTCCTCCTTTCATCCTCATCTTCCTCTTTCTACCTATTCTACTATTACTTCCTCTTCCTTTTCCAGTTTCAATCTTTTTGTATTCCTTTTCTTCTCGACACTCTCTTTTGTCCTCTTGTCCTCCATTCCCATCCAACAGACTGAGACCTTTTCCTCCTTTCATCCACATCTTCCTCTTTCTTCCTGTCCTACTATTACTTCCTCTTCCTCTTCCTCTTCAATCTTTTTTTTATTCCTTTGCCTAACCTGTTTTTCTTTCTTCTGCATCCTCCTTCTCCACTTTCTTTTCTTCTTTCTTCCTCTTCTACCTGTGTTTCTCGTTTCTCTCCTTCATTCTTCACTTCTTCCTCCTTTCTTTTCTTCCCTCACATAATACCTCTCCTTTTTCTTTTTAACCTCATTCTTTTATGTCTCTTTTTATTTCTCCTCCTCCTCCTTCCCTCCCTCTCCTTTCCCCTCCTCCTTCCCTCTCTCTCCTTTCCCCTACTCCTACTCCTCCTTTCCTCCTCCACCTCCTCCTCCCCTAGTTTCATTTTTTCTCTTCTTCCTTTCCCCCCCCCTCCTCCTTCTACTCCTATTCCTTCCTTTCCTCCTCCCCCCTCACTACTCCCCCCCATCTTCTCTTCTATTCCTCGTCTTCTCCCCTTACTCCTCCTCTTCCTCCTCAACCTTCTCTTCCTCTTCCTCTGTACTGTAGTCCAACACTGATACGCATGTACCTTTGTTGGACTATATCCCCTCCTCCTCTTCCTGTGTTCAAACAAAGGCAATAACCACTGCATGAAGTTCCTGTCTCTTCTCTATTGACTCAGACTTGAGTAAATATAAGTATTCAACATTACATACGCACAGTCGGTGCAAAATGCTCTCAACACCCGTGCCTTCCTTGTCACCTGTTCGAAATACGAGAGGATCATCCACAATGAAATGATACAGTAGCTTCGATATATTTGTCAAAATGTTTTCATTTCGAGCGTCATCCAGTCTGATCAGAAGAATTTAGTTGAATTTTTTTTAATTCAAAACTGAAATAGATTATACGTTTTTATGATATTTTCGAAATGAGCATTCTCACACACGATACAGACATACACTCACGTACACACACGCACACACACGCACACGCACGCATAGAATTACACGATCGCATACATACGGAAAAGCACACACACATTTGCAAACACACGCAAAAGTACTGTATGCACACAAATACATATATAAAGGAATCCATTCAGGTATGCATACAAAAAGTAAGATTATTTACAACACGTGCGAATTTAGACTAAGATAAAAAACAAACGGAATCTAGGACCAAAGCAAGTCCCTCCCTCCCCCCCTCTCCCCCTCCAAATCACCCCAATCTATCTATTCAATTGTTCACTGATTGACCTCTCCCGTGCCTCATCACAATCCCCCCATTCTCCCATCTCCCCCCTTTCCCCCCCACCTCCTCAATCATCCTCCTTTCCACTCGTCTAATTAATCTATTTCTTGAACAAATATTTCCGGACTGTCCCGCTAAGTTTCGTTCACCGCCGACCCATCATCTAACCTGTTAGTCCACATTCTCTTCAACTTTTTTTTTTCGTCCAATTCTCTTAGAGAAGATGGAATCGACTGATCACGGCTCGAATCCCATTCTTTGGGATTAACCGCCAATTCCTTCACTTGCGCATCAGTGACCGCATCATCTTCCTCCTACACCTCTTCCTCCTCCTAATCCTTCTTTTCCTCTCATTCTTTCTCCTCTCCACTTCCTCCTCCTCCTCCTCTTCACACTATTCCTTATTTTACCCCCTCCTTCTCCTCCTCCTCTCCTATTCCTCCTCCTCTTCACTCTTCCTTATTTTTCCCCTCCTCCTCCTCCTCCTTCTTTTCCTTGATCTCCTCTTCACACTATTTTACCCTCTCCTCCTCCTGTCCTCCTTTTCTATTCCTCCTCTTCTTTCACTATTCGTATTCCCCCTTCCTCCTCCAAATCCTTCCTTTCCTTCTAACTCTTCTCCCGCCTCTTCCTCCTCCTCCCTCTCCTCCTCCTCTTCACACTATTCCGTATTCTTCTCCTCCTCCTAATCTTTCCTTTCCCTCCTATTTCTCCTCCTACTTTTTTCCTATTCTTCCTCTTCTTCACACTATTCCGTATTCTTCTCCTTTTCCTAAATCTTCCTTTCCTCCTATTCTCCTCCTATCCTTCTCCTCTTCCTATTCTCCTCCTCCTCCTCTTCCTACTCCTCCTCCCTTCCTTCTCCTCTTCACACTATTCCATTTTTCTCCTCCTTTTTTTTTCTAATTCTCCTCTCCTCTATTCTTCCTCCCCTCCTTCTCCTCTTCCTATTCCCCTCCCTTCCTTCTCTCCTCCTATTCCTCTCCTCTTCACACTATTCCGTATTCTTCTCCTCCTCCTTTTCCTAATTCTTCCTTTCCTCCTCTTCTTCCTCCCTTCCTTCTCGTCTTCCTATTACTCCTCCTCTTCACACTATCCCGTATTCTTCTTCTTCTCCTCCTCCTCCTTTTCCTAATTCTTCCTTTCCTCCTCCCTTCTTCTTTTCTTCCTATTCCTTCTCTTCACATTATTCCGTACTCTTCTTCTCATCCTCCTAGCCCTCCTCCCTCCTCTTACTCCTCCTCTTCCTCCTCCTCTTCCTCCTACACCTTCTCCTCTCTCCTCCTCCTAATGATTTTCTTCCTCCTATTCCTCCTCACCTGTTCTTTCTCCTTCTCTTCCTATTCCTCCTCCTCTTCTTCTCGCTCCTATTCTGTATTCTCCTCCTCCTCCTCTTCCATTCTTTTTTCCTTGATCTCCTCCTCTTATTCTTCAACCTGATTGTCTTCCTTTTCCTCTTCCCCCTCCTACACCTTCTTCTCCTCTTCCCCTTCCTCCTCCTCCAAACCCCTTTCTCTGCTATTATATTTCCCCCTCGCCTTCCTCCTTCTCCTCCTCCTCCTCCTCCTTCTATTTCTCACAAAGTCTTTTCTTCTCCCCTCCCCTCCTCTCTCTGTCTTCCCTCATTTCTTTCCATACCTCAATTTTATTGTACTCCTCCTCCTCCTCCTCCTCCTTCTCCTCCACTTATTCCTCCACCTCTTCCTCTTCTTTCCTTTGCCTTGCTCTCATCTTCTTCCCTCTCCCCAACCTCCTCATCATCTTCCCCTCTCCCTCCTCCTCCTTTTTCCCTCTCCCTCCTCCTCCTCCTTTTCCCCTCTCCCTCCTCCTCCTCCTTTTTCCCTCATCCCATTTCTTCATTTGCTCCTCCTCACTTCCTCCTCCACTTCTCCCTTCCCTCTGTCTCCCACTCTTTCCCATTATCTCCACCTCTTGCCTCTCCTCGTTTTCCTTCTCCTCCTACCCCAGCCTTACACAAACTTTACCTCACTTCCTCTCTCATCCTCCTCCTCTCCCTCCCCTGTCTTCCTCTTCCCCTGCTCTCTCTTCTTCCCACTCACTCTCTTCTTCCTACCCTCTCCTCTCTCCCTCCTCCTCTTCTTCCTCCTGTCACTCCTCCTCCAAGATTGATGTATTCGACCGAAAACAGTTGCGGCCAAAGTGGAGCCGCAGTTTGCCGCAGCCTCCAGCCGCAGGTTGCCGCAGCCTCTAGCCGCAGGTTGCCGCAGCCTCCAGCCGCAGGTTGCCGCAGCCTCCAGCCGCAGCCTCTAGCCGCAGGTTGCCGCAGCCTCTAGCCGCAGGTTGCCGCAGCCTCCAGCCGCAGTTTGCCGCAGCCTCCAGCCGCAGGTTGCCGCAGACAGGGAAAGTGGCACTAACACCGTGATCACAGGGGGTCAAACTTGTGTCACACAAGTTGAGGGCTAAGGTCAATTCCTACAAAACAAAACAGTTTGCTCTACCCAGATGCGAAGATTTCGGCCGTAGGTAATAAATTGGATTAGGGACTCGTCCGTCTTCATACTCCGACCTAGATATGGACCAAAAGGTCTCCTGTCGGCATGCTCCGCCTCCTAACTTACCTGATGTCACTCTCCCTGTAATTTCTGTTACCACTAGGGCAGGACACTATATTCATCTACGTGAAAGTTCCTTGGGGAGGAAAGTGATGAACTCCTCATTTCATTCCACTGAACGCTAATGCCACTCATATCCTCTCCACCCTCCACCCTCCACCCTTCTCCCCTTCTCTCAATTCCCTCCACCAGAGACCACACTTACCCCACCTCTCAAACCACATATGTTTATATATATATATATATATATATATATATATATAATATATATATATATATATTGGAGTAACGCACTGATGCGTGCCAACAATTGCTATTGTTGACAAAGTAGCAGTGTGAAACTGTTGAACAATGACACCGAAAACTTTTTTTTTTTTTTTTTTTTTTTTTTGCGCCTCACCAGGAGGCGTCTTCAGGGTGACAGGACTTCATTGTGCATCAAGGTCTACTATTCGTGGAGGCGTGGGAATGATTGAAGTAATAGAATAGAATAGAATAGAATAGAATTTTACTACAGTAAAGGGGGATGGGGAGGGGGGTGAGAGGAGAAGAGAAAGTATAGAAAATGAAGGAAGTTGAGTTTTGAAAGTGTGGGGCGGACCCACTTGCATAGTTAATTATTGTTCATGTGGTCAGTCATCCTAACTCTAATCTAAATTAAATTCCCTAGCTAGCTAAACAAGATAAGGTGCATAAAATAAACATCACAAAGAAAAAAAAATATTGAAACAAGCGGCTGAGTGTAGGCCTTATATAGGTAGTCTAAGGCTCAGCCTGGTCGGCCCAGGCAGAGTGCTGAACGCAGATTGATCGCCGGGTTCTTCCTCTGATCCCGGCCTGAGCGAGCCTACTTCGCAGCTCTGACGACACGGCTCTGGCGGAATGCTGGCTGCTGATTTCCTTAGACCAGGAAAATTGGTCAACACGCCCCGTGACTAGGAGACAATCCAAAACTTTTTCCCGTTTTGCTCAGGATCACAGGCGACACTGCCCGGCCAATTAGCAGCCAGCGTTCCGCAAGAGCCGAGTTTTCGGGAGGTTCTCCCCCTGGCAGGAAAGGTTGTATATAATAGCATGATGACAACTCACATATTTCTTCGCAGCCACCGTTAGACAACCCCTTATATATTGCAGTCAATTTTCCCAGTGACTAGAGAATGATATCCGTTCAAACTTCAAAGAAGAATATTCATTCCTCTCTGTTTTTGCCATTTCTTTTTTCTGCTACGCCTTCCTTAATTCTCCCCTCAACCATCTCTTGTGAGCCACTTATTGGGCGGAATATGGTCCCCCAAGGATAGAGGCGCTGGTTATCACTGACGAAGTGTTACCGGCGCTTGATGATTTCATTCAGCTAAGGGAAATCGCAAGGTGAGTTTCAAACCCTGGTAAATCCTCGTTAGATCTTATTTTAGTTAAATTAAGACGAAATTACCCAGTTGACGAAAACGAGTAAATAAGTAAACAAATAAATAAATAAATAAATAAAGATATTCTATCTAATAGAGACGAAATCTATTCTCACTTACTCTATGGAGCTTCTTGAACTGATTAAAATCACCAGTCTATTCACAAACAATACCAAATCAATTCCACTTACTCGTCTAGTAAGTTTGATTTAGATCTTCCAAAATGCTTGTCCCCTTTTGGGCACTACAGCCCTTTGGGCACTAGATCCCGAAGCAAATCTAGACAAGATGAAGACATCGTTGAGATATGAAATAAACAAATGGTAATGACATTGACTGAAAGGTTGATTGACAATCAAATAAGAAATTATATAACTGATATCAATACAAATGCTAGCGTGGAGGGTTGCTGTCAGGATGATGTGTGATGGAATTGATGTATCTGATAACAATGGATAATAAGATATAAATAGAAATATCAAGATAATTAATTGAAGGCAAAGAGGGAGAGGGGGCGAAGGAGAAAAAGAAAGAGAGGCTATGAGAGGGAGGAAGGGCGAAATGGGGAGATCGAGAAAACAACAAACAGACTAGAGATAGAGCATTGGCATATCTCCCAAGATTTTATTAGAACTATAGCGCTATATGGGCCGCCCCTACGGACCAGATCCACACATCATTTTGTCTGTGATAGAGGAGGGCTCTGCTCACAGAGAAATGATGAAACTTTTATTATACTGATACTGTCTCTCCGTTATGCTGTCCCCCAACCCCTTGTTGTTGTCCTGTGCCATTTCTCTGAATTTCATTTCCTTGTTTCGCCTACCCTGTGGTGGGGGAAATTTTTTTTGTATAACGTTATCTGCATCCATGAATATTTGAGCAGTTATATTACACCAGCAATAACACAGAAGAATTTATGTGACATATGAAGTTCCCGAAGAATTTAACCTCGTGCAAGTTTACGATGGTCACAATCTCCCATGATTAACTTAGTTTCCTAAATATACACGTCAATGCTTAGCTAACAGTTCCATCTTCAAGCACACTCGACTGAAATTGTTTACAAACAGCTCCTGAGGCTGACAAAAAATTTCAGTCAAGATGACAACCGACATTTCCATCCATGCAACACCTCATCCACATTGGTATCATAGATGCAACGATAGGTCTCCTCCTCCTCCCCTCCGTCCACTCCTAGCCTCCCAAAATCTTACATCATAACACCGATCAACTGCCTCGTTCAACTTGTGTATATAATCTGCCTCCAAGTATCAGGGTATTCATTAATTACATCATATATGTATATGTATATGTATATATATATATATATGTATATATATATATATATATATATATAATATACATTAATCTATTTTCTAAATCTGGGTTATTTAAAGAATT
>NW_027467725.1:557972-566465 GCF_046742065.1 Oratosquilla oratoria
ATGTCCCATTTTATCCACATAGAGCGATAAACATCCAAAGTATTACTTGAATAAATTGGATAAACACCTCCATTTTACACCTTCTGTTGACACAGTCACGGGAGCTGTAATTTTCCTGTCAAGTTCTATATGCGTCGTTTCCATCACTCCATCAGATTGGTGGTTTCTCCCACTGCTGTGTTGCCAAATAGTAGGATGATTATGATTTCAACTGTAGACTAACGCAATAGTACTATCTCTTCTCTCCTATCCCCTTCTTTGTCCCCTCTATACTTTTTAACATTGAATTATTGAAATAAGGATTTTCAAAGTTGAAAAAAAGTTTCACGTTTCAAACATGTTCAGCTGTATCTTGTATTGTACTCGATAAGATTTCTCATATAGTTACGATGGCGAGAAGCGTGAAAGGGATTCGTTCCGGTTCTTACCCCTCCCACGAGTGCGATTGACCGTATGGTGAAATGGGGGTTATATGGGGGAGCAGTTAGCGCTCTTGGGAACCAGATAGGTTCTGAGTTCGTACGGTTTTATATCGTCAGTGGTAGAGTGTTCTAAGGCGGGTGTTATGGAGCCTCTCTTGGATCCAGAAGCAGAGGGTTCGAATCCTCTGCACGACGATCATGGGGATTGTCTGATTGATGTCACTGTTTACTAGCGAATTTCTCATATATATATGTATATATATACATATATATATATATATATATGTATATACATATATGTATGTATGTATTTATATATACATATACATATGTATATGTACAAATATATATACAGTATATGTATATACACACACACACACATATATATATATATATATATATGTATATATATATATACATATACATAAAGGTGTGTATATTACATTATGTGCCAAAAAAAATTCAGATATTCATATTCAAATGAATAAGCCTTCAATTTTAACTTCATTGGAATAGTCGAAGTGGAACTCAGATATGAATTGTTTGATAAATGTGTTTTACGACTACCAATCATCTTTAGCTAATGTTTATAAATTTAGTGAAAAATAACTATAAACTTTTGCAAGAATTACAAGAAGTCTGTACTAAGTATAACTAATCTTCAGGGGTTTTTTTTATCATTATTATCAATATTCAATTCAATATGATTTCATTATACCTTATAATGGTAATGAAATGTAAACACGGGAACCACTACGCTTCTGGTTGTTGGCTTTTATCTATAAACTCTTTCCTCGCACTCTCTTTGCCCTGCAAATTCCAACTAACTTGGAACTCAGACCAAGTTTGTAAACAAAAACTTTGGGGATACTCTTAATGAAGCCTGGATGAATTCTTAAGCACAGCATCACACTGCGCGCATGACTTTATATTTATTTACACATTTCAGAGCAGAAAAAGAACAGAGACCATTTGGACATTGGCACGGCAATATTAAATGTATGAATCTATTGACTGTTTCACAATATCTCGACACCCGTACGGCCCAAATTATACACTTTTTTTTATTAGTAATCATTAGTTCATACTGATAAGAAAATGAATTAATCAATGAATCTTAAAATCTTCCTCTACATTTTTCTTCACCAAACATGGGCAAATTTCCATTTAATTTTTTCTTATTTTAATAGAGAGATGAATAGATAAATAAGTAAATGAATAAGTAAATATATATATATATATATACATATATATATACATATATATATACAATCATATATATATATACACAATCATATATATATATGTATATATATATATGCATATATATAAATATTTATCCATACATATATATACACACACAATCATATATATACACACACATACACACACACATATATATATATATATATATATATATATATATATATATACACACACTAGTATAAGACTTGTTGACCCACTGTCGGAAAATGAGATAAGATGGACAGAAAATCTGTGTTTCGACCACTATCTGTTGTCCTCTTCTTCTGCTGAAGAGGACCATAGATAGTGGTCGAAATATATAAACTTTCTGTCCATCTTATCACATTCTCCGACAGTGGGTCACTAAGTCTTATTTCATAAATGTGCTACTACATAACACCTTCTTAATATACTAGTACTCCTCTCTTCAATAAGTAATGAGAAAATGTCATGAGAGACACTATTTATTTTCATAAGCTTACAAAACTTTGTCTCCTTCAAAATAATTGCCTCTTGCATCTACACACTTCTATATGCGTCTCTCCCAATCCTGGAAGGTCTCCTCAAGGTCCTTTTTCAGTAGTCCCTTCAGGTAACTTTCCGATGCCTCTTTCAGATCCTCTGTTGACTGGAATCTGGTTCCCCTGAGGCTGTCTTTCATGCGTGGGAACAGGAAGAAGTCGCATGGGGCTAGGTCAGGGCTGTAGGGTGGGTGCTGTACCACTTTCCTTCCCCTGTCGACCATACAGGTGGTCACCAGCGTTGACTTGTGGCATGGGGCATTGTCCTGGTGAAACCACCACTGACCCCTCCTCCACTGCTGAGGCCTCTTCTTCCTCATCTTCTCCCTGATACCTATGCATTTATGTATTTTATTTGTTATTTACATTATTATAGTTTTTATTTATTATTTTATTATTATTATGATTTTTTTCGCATTCGACCTAGACATGGACCAAAAGGTCTCCTATCGGCATGCTCCGCCTTTGTAATCCTTTGTAATCCTTTGTAACATTCCTTATTGACGGTTTGACCCTGAGGAACCCATTCAACGTGAATAAGCCCCTGGGAGTCAAAGAAAGGAATGACCATGGCCTTCTCTTACGACCTGCTCATGAAGTAGCATTTTGATCAAATCATATTTAATGTCTCGCCTGACATTTTCTCATTGCTTATTGAACATCTGTATTTTTATTTTTACCAAACTGGTAATAGTGTAGGGTGACCATTAATTCTCTAAAAGGACAACCATGCTGAAGAGGATCACAGTGCTCGCATTATACGTATCTTCAAATATCTTTCTTTTCTCCGGTATTAGGATATTCGATGTATATATATATATATATATATATATATCTTTATATATATGCATATATATATATATATATATATATATATATATATGTATATATGCAGGGTGGGGCGCGGAAATTTCCCGATTTGGGGATTGAATTATAAAGTGTTTACACTTCACAATTCTTTATTCTACTTTTATGTCTGTCACACAACATGGGAGATTTACTTTTACACAGTTCTAAAAACAATATCTTTTAAATGTCCACCTCCATTGTCAATACACTGATTCAGACGATTTCGGAAGCTTTGGTCTACTCTCTCTAGCATGGTGAGCGGTATATTGGCTATTTCAGTGCGGATGGCATTCTGTAGGTCTTCCAGGGTCTATGGACGGTCGTTATAAACCATGGATTTGAGATAACCCCACAGGAAATAATCATAGGGGCCTAAATCAGGCGAGCGCGCTGATTTCCCTGAGAGGCGATTTAAACTGGCCAGCGCGCTCGCCTGAATTAAATAAAAAGAGGGAGTCTGAGAACACACACACACACACACACACACACACACACACACACACACACACACACACACATACACACATACACACATTATGCAGCTCTGAATTGCGTGCCGAATAAAAACTCCCCGAAGGAGAAGAAAGAGGGAGGCGTAAGATGGATTGGGTAGGGGGGGAGAAGGGGAGGGGGAAGCGGGACCGGGCATGATTTGTAAGCCCTGCGGTACTGTGAAATTGGAGCATAATGGTCGGACCGAGGTTCACGAATGGCGGGGGGGTGGCGAGAAGGAGGAGATGAAGAAAAAGTAGTGGTAGGAGGAGGAGGAGGAGGAGGAGGAGGAGGAGGAGGAGGAGGAGGAGGAGGAGGAGGAGGAGGAGGAGGAGGAGGAGGAGGAGGAGGAGGAGGAGGAGGAGGAGGAAGAGGAGGAGGAGGAGGAGGAGGAAGAGGAGGAGGAGGAGGAGGAGGAAGAGGAGGAGGAGGAAGAGGAGGAGGAGGAGGAAGAGGAGGAGTAGGAGGAGGAGGAGGAGGAGGAGAGGGAATGGGTAGGAGAAGGAGCAGAGTGAGGCCAGTGAGTAGATGAGGAAGAAGAACGGGATGGGGGGTTAGGAGTGGGAGGTGGAGGGGAGGATTCTTTTTTTTTTTTTTTTGGGGGGGGGGGAGTGAAGTATCACTCCCAAGGGGAGAAATTGGGAGAGATTGGAAGGAGAAGAAATAGGGGAAAGAAGAAGAATAGGAAGATGATTGGGTTAGTGTTTTCAAAATACGGCTATTTATACAAATATTTATTTCTTTATTAAAGAGGCTCGGTCATGGTGGCTTAAAAAGGCTTTTTTTTTTCATTCGCAACATACATCATTTGCTCATGTTAACAGGTTAGCATAGATTATTTCTTATTATAAGACAACAGTATAGCCGTCATTATCTCTCTTATACTTAAATTTAATATACGAAATCCAAACAACAGAAGCTCACCAGAATCTCACAATTTAGCCGAAATAACGATTTGCTTCCAAATTCATTGAAAGTTTGATTTTAAGAAAATAATGATAAATACGTCAGCCAATACATCTGGCGGTATGTACGTCACGCCGATACCCACATCGCATTAGTGTGTACAGATAATGGCGGATTCAGCCACAATCCCCGCCATAGTAGCCGAGCATGGAATATTGTTTACAATGCGGACGCGATTTACTGGTCTTTTCTGTCTGTCTGTCTGTCCTCTTTTCTTCATTTTGTCTTAGTTTCTCTCTCTCCCTTCTCTCTTGATTCCTCTTCTTTCTGTCTTCTTCTCTCTTTTCATTGCCTCCCCCTATATCTCTCACCATGTCTCTCTCTCTGTCTCTTTTTCTCTTCCTTTCCATATCTCTTTCTTCGTCTCACTCTCTGCTTTTATCTCTCTCCTTCTCACTGTCGCTCCGTCTCTCTCCTCCTCCTCCTCCTCCTCCTCCTCCTCCTCCTCCTCCTCCTCCTCCTCCTCCTCCAGCCATTTCCGTTACCAGCCCTCTATGCACTTTGAACATCTTTCCCACCAGCCCCGCAATTCGTTCCAGTTCCTTAACAAGGTTCACGTATGTGTGTGTGTGTGTGCGTGTGATTCACCTTGGTCTTTGGATCACGTGTTGAACTCGTGATCGATAGCTATTTCCCTCCCGGAAGAGAGCTCAGAGCTCGTATGACCTATCTATGGGTAATACTGTGTGTGTGTGTGTGTGTGTGTGTGTGTGTGTGTGTGTGTGTGTGTGTGTGTGTGTGTGTGTGTGTGTGTGTGTGCGTGTGTGTACTGTATGTGTGTGTGATTCACCATGGTCTTTGGATCACGTGTTGGACTCGTGATCGACAGCTATTTCCCTCCCGGAAGAGAGCTCAGAGCTCGTATATGACCTTACACGCACACACACACACCCAACTCCCCGCACACAAGTAACAACCCGCAGCCCAGCGATACTGAAATTACTTCAGCCCTGGGCGGGATACGAACCCGGACCTCCGTTGTGGAAGCCGGGAACTTGTGTGTGTATTTACCTCGTTGTATTTTTCGGAAAGGGGAGCTACGCTCGTGGTGTACCGCCTTTGTTTCTCGCAGTGTCTAGTTTGCTCGTGTGTGTGCGTGTGTGTGTGTGTGTGTGTGTGTGTGTGTGTGTGTGTGTGTGTGTGTGTGTGTGTGTGTGTGTGTGTGTGTGTGTGTGTGTGTGTGTGTGTGTGTGTGTGTGTGTGTGTGTGTGTGTGTGTGTGTGTGTGTGTGTGTGTGTGTGTGTGTGTGTGTGTGTGTGTGTGCGCGTGTATATGTTCATACATGTACGGACTATCTTCAACGAATAGACATGGACATGCACGCAACCGGGTGTACAATGCGTAATAGGCAAAGACAGACAGAAACAGACAGAAGCAGACAGATACGAGCGTCCTCCTCCCACTCCACCCCCTCCCACTCCATGGTGACGCTAAGGGTCATTAGTCCGCCTCAGTCGAATTGTCCTCCGCCATTGTTGTCTTGTCATGTTTAACTGGGGCGGGGTTTGTTTATTCTTCGCCTCACCCCCCCCCCCGCACCCTTCCAGCCTTACGTGGGGTCCCGCGTCTTGGTTCGCCTGACTTAAGGGGCATTTAGACGGTCAAACGGTTTGACAAACCCGGTTTGTCAAACAAGTGTTTGAAGTGATGTTTGACCGTGTGAATATTGTATTTGGTCGTCAAACACGATCGATAAACGTGTTTGACGACCAAATACCCCATTCACACAGTCAAACATCACTTCAAACACTTGTCTGACAAACCGGGTTTGACAAACCGTTTGAACGTGTAAATGGCCCTTTAGGTGGGGTCCCGCATCTCGGGCCGCCGAACTTAGGTTCGAGTTTTCATTACAGAAAATAAATAAAGGAATAAATGAAACAAAAATAAAGTTAAAGAAATAAAGAACTACATGAAGATGAAATTGAAAAAATTAAATAAACAAAGAGAAAATAAATAAATGAATAAATGAAACAAAAATAAAGTTAAAGAAATAAAAAACTACATGAAGATGAAATTGAAAAAATTGAATAAACAAATAGATAATAGAATTAATAAACATATAGATAAATAAGTAAATATATAGAAATAAAATAAATGAAGACAGATATATAAATATATATACAATTAAATATTTAGTAGATAAACAAAATACCCAGCCCAAAAGAACCATAAAACATACATAAAGGATGACCCTTATATAGTTCTCTGGATGACAGGTATTATTATTTATTAATTATTATTATTATTATTATTATTATTATTATTATTATTACTATTGTTATTATTATTATTACTATTGTTATTATTACTATTGTTATTATTACTATTGTTATTATTACTATTGTTATTATTACTATTGTTATTATTACTATTGTTATTATTATTATCATCATCAATCATTATTATCATTATCATTATTGTTATCATTATCATTATTATTATCATTATCATTATTATTATCATCATTATTATTATCATTATCATTATCATTATTTTTATTTTTATTATTATTATTATTATTATTATTATTATTATTATTATTATTATTACCATTATTATCATTATTATTATTTTCAGAAATCTACCGTAGAAGCAGATCTTTCTTTTTTAAAAACAAAACTGTTTGCATTAGTAAAACTATGAATTACTTAAGCGTACAACACACAACCAATACACACACACACACACACACACACACACACACACACACACACACACACACACACACACATACACACACACACATACACACACACACACACACACGCTACAATCTAAGAACAAACGATCTTGCGAGATACAAAAACGGGACACCACGAGCATAGCTCCCCTTCCCGTATAATACAACTAGGTAAATACACACACACACACACACACACACACACACACACACACACACACACACACACACACACACACACACACACACACACACACACATACATACACGTCACTGCATTGATTATTATTTTTTTTTTTTTCCTGGCCTCCTAAAGATTGACGTTTTTCGAATTGTCCTGTCTGCCGCCTCCTGATTTTATTCACCTGAGAGCTCCCCCCCACTCAAGAACGGAAAAGTCAAACCCTAAAACACAAACGAACACGACCATGGGACTCGCTGTGTACAAATTCCTCCAGCATTACGTCACTGTGATGTCATAATGACGTCACTGTTTGCTTCCTTCACCTCCTCCTCCTCCTCCTCCTACTCAACCCCTCGAAGGTTTGGGTAATCACTGGAGAAATATCTCCCCCCCCCCACCAGGCCCCCCCACACGTCATATATATATATATATTTATATATATATATATATATATATATATATATATATATATATATATATATATATATATATATATATATATATATATATATTTCTATCTCTTCCTCTTCTTCTTCTTTTTAGTTATTGCTATTTTCACCAATAGCATGCATTTGACAGAAATAAATCGGGATAGTATTAAAGGATAGTATCCACCCGTTTTTAAAGGGAATACAGCCTTGGTGTCATGCTCTTTGTAACTGTTTGTTGTCTTTCTCTTTGTTCTCTTAGCAATTAACCACCCATCGCTCTTTGTTGAAGACGTTGCAGGCTCTCGCCGGAAATGACGCAATACCTCCCCATCTCACTCATCAGCTGTTTGGAATCTTAGTTGCGGGTATTTACTTTCATGTTATTATTTATATTTCTTTGTTTATTTTGTGTTAATTTATCTTATTTGTTATTGTTTTTCAGTTTACTTACTTATTAATTAATTTTACTATATATATTTTAATTATTTTTTTACATCGTTGTGTACTTGTTTCTTTATTGATTTATTTATATTTTATATTTTTTCACGTTATTTTTTTTCTCACGGTTCAGGCTGAACGGATGTTGCTCTCTAATGCCTTCGATTTGCTTTGCTTGTAGTTGATCGCATGAAAAAAGAGGTTAATAACTAATTAATTAATAGAATATAATTATGAATTAATTGATAAAGATATAGGTTTG
>NW_027467725.1:566965-574465 GCF_046742065.1 Oratosquilla oratoria
GCTTTTGATCTTTGGGTCATTTTACTCGTGAGGTGGTAACACTTCAAGTTGCCATCCTCCATCATCCCCATTTTTTGGTGATGGAAAAAAGGAACAAGTAAGGCTGCCACCATCACCACAGCCAGCGTACAGGTCGTCGGGGCTGAGAAGCAGAAGCCGCCACTCCTCCGACCTGAGCAAGCCGTCCAGACGCACTTTGTCTGGAACGACGGGCTCCGGTTTCGGGCAGCGGCAAAAGGCCGCGGACGGACATGCATGTAAGGATAATTTACATTGCTGCAAACATTTTGTCCTCGTATGTCCTTTCTTGGGGTGGCCACATACGCTTCTTGGGCCTGGGTGTCCCGACTGGGAAGCTTTCTCTGGGCGGCAATTGGAGGGGAAGAATGGAGGGGCGAACTCCTCGTTCCATCGGTTTCCGTTCCTTCGGGCATTGAGGGGTTTCAGTCTTCGGGATTTTGACCTTTTTTTTTTTTTTTGGCCTATTCCTTGCCACGACAGGTAGCTCGGTCTACCTTTGCTGGAGGCACGAAGACGGACGCTGTCCTCCGCGCCTCTGACTTTCCTCGAAATTATCTCTAAAGGCTTACGGACCGTCTCAAGCGTTTTCTTGAGTGTCTAGGGACGTTTCGGGTTATAGAACTGAGAACTCGGAAGTCCCCAGAGGTTCCTTTAGAGGTCTTGAAAGAAACTCCGTTTGGCTCTTTCAGGGACTTTCTTGACTTCTTTTGAGATTTCTAGGGCCTCTGAGGGTTTCTCCTGACTTTTGAACTTAAAAAAGTCCAAAATCTACCCTCGGAGACGCTATTGGGCTTTGGGTGCCGGATGAAGGAAGTGCCTCATCGGGAAAATTGATAAAGTCGGCTTCCGGGTCAACATCCGGCACCCGTTCGTCTGCGCTTGCGCACTTGCTGGCGCAGACGTGTGAGAGGTCGCGAAGACATGTGACGTTCTCCAGCATATCTGGAGAAACGTCGCCCTTGGGTCCTCGGTCAACCCCTTGTGTCTTCATATTGGCGACCTCTCCTCCGAGGTCCTCGACCTCTCCTGTGAGGTCCTCGACCTCTCCTGTGAGGTCCTCGACCTCTCCTGTGAGGTCCTCGACCTCTCCTGTGAGGTCCTCGACCTCTCCTGTGAGGTCCTCGACCTCTCCTGTGAGGTCCTCGACCTCTCTTCTCTTGTGAGTCCCTCGACCTCTCCTGTGAGGTCCTCGACCTCTTCCTTTGAGGTCCTCGACCTCTCCTGTGAGGTCCTCGACCTCTCCTTGTGAGGCCCTCTACCTCCTCCTGTGGAGGTCCTTTCGACCTCTCCTGTGAGGTCCTCGCCCTCTCCTGTGAGGTCCTCGACCTCTCCTGTGAGGTTCCCTCGGACCTCTCTGGGGGGGTGGGAGGTCCTCGACCTCTCCTGGGAGGTCCTCTGACCTCTCCATGTGAGGTCCTTCGACCTCTCCTCTCCGAGGTCCTCGACCTCACCTCTCTGGAGTCCTCCCGACCTCTCCTCCGAGGTCCTCGACCTCGTCCTCCGAGGTTCCGAGGCCTCACCTCCGAGGGTCCGAGGCCTCTCCTCCGAGGTCCGAGGCCTCTCCCTCTCCGGAGGTCCGAGGCCTCTCCTCCGAGGTCCGAGGCCTCTCCTCCGAGGTCCTAGGCCTCTCCTCTGAGGTCCCTTCGACCTCTCCTCTGAGGTACTCGACCTCTCCTGTGAGGTCCTCGACCTCTCCTGTGAGGTCCTCGACCTCTCCTGTGAGGTCCTCGATACCTCTCCACTGTGAGGTCCCTCGGACCTCCTCCTGTGATGGTCCTCGAACCTCTCCTGTGTGGTCCTCGACCTCTCCTGTGAGGTCCTCGACCTCCTCCTGTGAGGTCCTCGACCCCTCTCCTCTGAGGTCCTCGACCTCTCCTCTGAGGTCCGTCGACCTCTCTTGTGGTTGTCCCTCGACCTCCGCCTGTGAGGTGCCTCGTACCTCTCCTCCAAGGTCCGAGGCCTCTCCTTCCGAGGTCCGAGGCCTCTCCTCTTCTCCAGAGGTCCGAGGCCTCTCCTGCCGAGGTCCCGAAGGGCCTCTCCCTCTCTCCGAGGTCCGAGGCCTCTCCTCCGAGGTTCCGAGGCCTCGCACTCCTCTCCGAGGTCACGAGGCCTCTCCCTCCGAGGTCCGAGGCCTCTCCTCCGAGGTCCGAGGCCTCTCCTCCGAGGTCCGAGGCCTCTCCTCCGAGGTCCGAGGCCTCTCCTCCGAGGTCCGAGGCCTCTCTTCTGAGGTCCTCGACCTCTCCTCTGAGGTCCTCGACCTCACCTCTGAGGTCCTCGACCTCTCCTCTGAGGTCCTCGACCTCTCCTCTGAGGTCCTCGACCTCTCTTCTGAGGTCCTCGACCTCTCTTCTGAGGTCCTCGACCTCTCTTCTGAGGTCCTCGACCTCCTTTGTCAGGGCTTTCCTCTCCAGGAGATGTTCGATCTCGTCCAGGAGGAGGTGCTCTCTTGCTCCCAACTGTGGGGGGCCTCCGTGACTTCGCGGAGGACTTCTGCTTCGAAAACTGACGTCATAAAAATAACCTAATGGGTCAAGGGCGGCCTCGGTGAGGTCAGCACTCACAGCGCCCGATCACCCACTCCCGAGATTGGGTGATTGGGAGTGGTGGCCTGCCCCGCCTGGTGACGTTGTGCCCATTTTGGCACATCGGTCATTCCATCAATGGATAGCACGGTTATCCTGCGGTGGACTCTGAAAGCTGAAAATTCCTATTTTTATTTTTATGGAAAGAACATCGCAGGTCCTCGTTAACAACGGATTTAGCAATAAAGACATTGAAAAGGTGACGAAGGAAATGATGGACAATTGGTACCAGGATTATAAAGCAGCGCAGACTGTTATCAACATCTACTATAAATCTTTCTTCTCCACTGCAATCAAGGAGGAAAAGAGGATAATGTAACAGATCATAAGGAGAAACATTAAACCCACTCAAGCTAGCACTATAACTAACTTGATCATTTATTATCAGAACGGAAAACCTAGAACCTACTCCTAAAGAACAACACCAAGCAGACTGTCGATGAGCTTAAAAGATCTCATTTTGAATATAGGTACCCTTACAAACATAGGGACTGCAACCCATCCCACTACCAATATTGGCATGGACACCATGAGGCTCTCACGTCGTAAGTCATACCACCGAACCTCAGGAGCACCTAAGAATCACCAGAGTGAAGTCCATCAAACGAGGGTAAGGAGTGAAGAACTAGCACAGAATATGGAAATTATAGATTACAATGAAGACCCATGACGATTACCCATCCTAGAGGCTTTATACATTAGTGAGCTTTCTCCGAGAATGAATATCCAGCTCGAAGACTTAAAAATCCTACCAAGTATTAGGAAATAATATCCCATTGAAAAACGAGACAATAAATACCGATATACGCCACCCGCCAACCAATAGGACATCAGGAAACTCTGGCGACGCCAATCAACGACGTCCCGTCAAAATCCCCCATTCATGTATAATCCCCATACAACAGATTAGCCTTTAGATTCTAACCTGCCACTGAAGAAGCATCAAGAGGCGCGAAAACTCATTCTGGCTTTTTACAAATTACGTCTGCTACTCCACAGCATGACATACGTAGAAATATTAAGGTTACTGCATACAGAAGGCAAGATCATGCTAAGAGAGAAAAATACGACAAGAAGCTCTGTCATAACAAGCTTGCCATTCATTTTAATGATATATATATATATATATGTATATGTATATGTATATGTATGTATATATATATCAAATCAGCCATCCTGAGTCCACTGCTGAACAAAGGCCGAGGACTTGAACTCAGTTCGGACGTAACAAAGTGTCAGTGACTTGGCCCATTGCGCTATCAAGAGAGATAATATACAGTGTATATATGTGCATATATATATATATATATATATATATATATATATATATATATGTAGACTTATATATATTTTTTCTCGTCCTCGTTTTTCTCTTTTCTATTGTCTTTTGTCTTCTTCCTTCGCTTCCTTTTGCTACTCCTACCTCTCCCCTCTTTCTCCCCCTCTTGATGATAATGATGATGGCCGTCCTTAGCATCATGATCGTCATGAGAAGCAACAGCGTCAGCACCACCACCACCACGGTCATTATTAAGGCGCTGACAAATGTATTTGAAGCCGTAATGGTAACTAACAATGGAACTCGTGACACAGATTATATCCAAACCGAGGTCAGCATTACCAAATTTTCAGTTGTCTTCGAAAATTTTACACTCTTGTCGATGTTGTTTCTTTGCTGCTGAAACTTTCAGTGATTTCGTCGACGACAGCAGCTGGCGCTGGTTTCTTGTATGACATTGGGGTGAAAATTCGTCCAGGGACTTCTGGCTCCTCTCATTCTCATTAATCGTGACGTTTCCGTCCATCCTTGAGAAGTATGGAAACAGGGAAAAAGACGTTTTGAAATAGGCGCTGGGGTCAAATACCAGCCCTCCCCTTAGGTCGTTTCTTAATCTTTCAATCGTATGAGATGTGATGGCACGGAGCCAAACTCTACAAACTTCTTGAAGAGCTGGTCAACATTTTTCATCATGCTTCCGAATCACGGTTGATTTTAACACGAAGGGTGCAGCCCACGCGCGGACGGAGATGATAAAGTCGACCTTATTCCCGTTGGCTATAAAGGCGAAGGCGGCAATCGGTGGGAGTCTCTGGGACCGCAAGTGATGCTAATTGGTCGTGTTGCAGGGACGGACGAAAAGGCACGAAGTCGCCTCAGCTCGGAGTCTCGGCGATGGAAGTTCCCACAGCAGCCTCAGCGATTCCTGATGAGGGTTGAGACGGGGTTTAGGGGTAACAATGGCTGGGTCTGAGGGGGTTCTCGACACGGGCCGTAAAGTGGGAAGGAGGACATTGAGCATAATGACAAGACTTGGTCGCTAGTAACAAAGACGTTGATTACGATGAAGAGTAAAGGGAGGAGAGGAATCGAGGAGTCTGAAAAAAAAATGAAAAGAAAAGAGAGAGAAAGAAAGAGAGAGAGAAGGGGCAGGCTGAAAGAGGAGAGAAATAATGTTGGTGTTGGTACAGGTGATGGTAAACGTGATAATAATCATGATAGCGTGAGTGTCAGAGGTCACAAGAGATGTCTGCAGGATTGTGGCAAGAGGGGCCAGGGATAACGCGGTTGTTTTCGGCATTTTTTGGTCGTGCGTTTAGCGAATTGGCAGTTTGCGAAGTGACAATGAAACAATATATGTGTGTGTGTGTGCGTGTGTGCGCGCATACGTGCGTGCGTGTGTGCGTGCGTGCATGCGTGTGTGTGTGCGTGAGTGTGTGTGTGTGCGTGTATGAGTGTGTGTCTGTGTGTGTGTGTGTGTGTTTGTGTATGTGTGTATGTATGTGTGTGTGTGTGTATGTATGTATGTGTGTGTGTGTGTGCGCGCGCGCGAGTGAGTGAGATTGAGTGAGAGAGAGAGAGAGAGAGAGAGAGAGAGAGAGAGAGAGATTCACCACTGTCTTAGACCGCGTGTTGAGCTCGTCATCGACAGCTATTGCCCGCCCGGGTAGGAGCTCATAATTTATATATGGTCCGATCCATGGGTAATGCTGTGCCGTCAAGCCATGTGTGCGCGCGGACGCGTGAGTGTGTGTATTTGTTTGTTTGCTTGTATGTGTGTATATATTTGTGTTTGTATGTGTGAGTGTGTGCGTGTGTTTCCGTGTTTGTATATATATATATATATATGTATATATATATACATATGTATATGTATATATGTATACATATATATATGTATATATATATATATGCATATATATATATGCTGGTACATTGTGACAAGTTGATGAAGGTGGAGAAAGAAATCACGGGTCTAGTTCCGAGTTCCTGAGTTTTATTCCTGACCGGTTTCGCTCTATGCTTCTTCAGAAGAAGCATGGAGTGAAACCGGTCAGGAATTAACTCTGAAACTCGGAACTAGACACGTGACTTCTTTTTCCACCTTCATCATATATATATATATATATATATATATATATATATATATATATATATATGTGTGTGTGTGTGTGTGTGTGTGTGTGGGTGTGTGTGTGTGTGTGTGCGTGTGCACGCGCGTTTAACAAATGAATTGCAGACCCCCGAACCTGGCCCATAATGCATCGGAGCTTTGCAAATATATTTTCATCGTTAAGTATCAAATATATTTGTAAATATATAAAAGTTCCCTTTTTTTCAACAATATTGCATCTCTGGAACGACAGCGAAGAATATATTCCAATAGAACGGTCCTCCATTGTTCGGGTTCGGATATCCGACATAAAAACAAACCCAGTAATCGTAGACTGACCTTACCACATCCAAGGTGGAAATAGGGCTTCTGGTAAGGAAAGAGCTACAGGAAGGAGTGAAAGAAAGGAATATGTGGATAGGAAGGACAGTGGATGTGGAGCTGGAAGCAGATGGACGGTGGGGGGTGCGAAAAAAAGGGGACAGGAAGAAGGAATGGGTAGGACGGACGGTGGGTAGTTGGTAGATAGAAAACGAGGAGAGGTTAGCGTGCGATAGCATAATCGTCAGCCTCATAAAGTAAGTGCCTAATCCAATCGTCCAACTCTTCAGGAAATCGAAAATAATCGTTTTTCTATTTTATAAATGTACGTCATGTTCCTCCTAACGTAGTTTTAACCTACTCAGTCAATAAATAAAACATTGGGAATTGTATCACAAGGAGCAATGAAAAATTGATTTAGAAAAGAAAAAAATCCAGAAATTGACGAAAAATTACTTAGGCAATTACTTTATGAGGATGACGATATAGAGCTAAAGCGGGCATGAAGAAGGAATGAGCTGAGGGTTGGTTAAAGGAGGTGGAATGAGTGGGGGAATGTAAAAGAACAAGGGGGCTACGAGTGTGGAAAGGAATGAAAGAAGGAGGTGGATGGACTCACAAGTTGACATGTATGCAAATACTAGTACGATGATTATAGCTCAGTCACGTGATTCATTAACTCAGCAATACCGTGCCCCCCACCCCAAAAAAATGCTTAAGTTCAAGTACAATTTTAATTTAAAGTACGTATGAGCATCAGCATAATTAATTACACGTTGTCAAGACAATGACATAAAAATTACGCAGTCCATGTCCCATGAAGGGGTTTCTACAGTGCATATACTTTTATATATACGGTTAATACTGATGACCCACTTTCGGAGAAGAATAAGCGAAAGTATAAAGATCTGTATATTTCGATCACTTACTGTGATCCTCTTCAGCAGATGAAGAGGATCACAGTTAGTGATCGAAATATACAGATCTTTATACTTTCTCTTGTTCTTCTTCGAAAGTGGGTCATCAGTATTATTTTACAAATGTGCTACGACATAACTTTGTTGTGATATATACAGTTGTTGGTACATCACTGATATTCTATAGTTTGTGAAATAAGCATCGTTGTGAAAGTGAAGGTTCTGAGGGAGGTAAAGGAGGGAAAGATGAAGTGTGTGTTGAGGGCG
>NW_027467725.1:579465-586965 GCF_046742065.1 Oratosquilla oratoria
GTCGAGAGCGCTCCTTACAAGAACGAAGCAAGCCTTCTTCCTGTGATGATAGCCTCCCTTGATGAATATATTCTGTTTGGTTGATCAACGCTGAGGTAATTATAACCCTTGTCGATGGAATTTGCTTTTATTTCTGCAGTAATTATAACCTGGAGGTAAGCTTTTCATTGTAGTGAACGCTCGGTGAATATAACCGTGTGCTTGAGGGTTTAACTAGGTGCACGGATTCCGCTAAACAATGAGGATTTTTATCTAGGTTAACCTGTTTATTTTCATGGCTTCAGCCAACGCCTCAGTCTTCTTGCATTAACTTTCACGTTTGCAAAGTATTGCGTTATTCTACTCAGCTGTTCCCTACCCCATTTTCTAATTATGGCTGCTGGAGAATGACCAAGAAATTCCACCCCATTAAAGAATTCAATAGAATCACTGGCCTATTGTATTCTAATCTTTTGATTTTAAGGTTATCGCGTGAGTTTAGGTATTAAGAGAATTAACTTTTTTTTTTTTGCGATGAAGAGTTTACAACGCTCGCGGGAATGCACAGTCACTGAGGCAAGCTCAACAAAGTAATCCAAAGTATTTCAACCCCGTTACCCTAAAGTTCAGCTCCAGGTCAACCTGATATTCCCTCTCCAATATTAGAGACAAATCAGGTTAACTATGAACAGACTTCTGAATTCTAGGAACATTTTATTTTAATCTTCAGTAAATAATCGAATAAAGTATAATTCATATACAAACTATCTATTATATATTTTTCATGATGCCGTTTTAGATACTCCAAAGAACCGGTTTCGATAACCCCTGTGGGTATTGAGTCACTAGAATATAGACCAGAGTTTCTTAACCTGAGGATACTGAAATTAACTTTAGCGGGTGCTGGAATAGACTTCTTTTATGTGCAAGATTATACCTTAAGTATCAACTTATGAGGAGATAGATAAGCATGTGGTGAAGTGGAAGGAGGTCTCTGTAGGGTTAATGTGGATGAAAGTGAAGCTAAGAAGGGAGATGTGGGTCTTTGTAAGGGTATATGGGCCTGGTAATAAGAAGAGAGTAGAGAAGAGGGAGGCTTTTTGGATAGATTTAAATGAGTGCTTTGAGAGGTTTGGAAGGAATGCCAATGTGTATTGGGAGATCTTAATGCTAGAGTAAGGGATGAATCAATAGGCTGAGTGGTTGGGAAGTATAGAGTGCCAGATAAAAATCATAGTGGAGAGTTGATGGTGGAGGTGTGTTTAGAAAGAGAATTGATGATAGCTAACACAGTGTTTAGGAAATAGGTCAAACATAACTATACATGGGAGAGGTTGGTGGATGGAAGAGTGGCATTAGCGGACTATTTAATTCGTGGACCAATCTGTTGGTAAACCAGTTCATCCCTATTTCTTTCTTAGACCTAAATTTGTTCAATTCAAAACGTATAGATACCTTCAATAACGCCGGAGTAATAGACACATTCACAACTTTTTTTTTTTTCTTTTTTTTCTTTTACCATGACGTATTATGCAGACGGTTCTAGCTAACTCTGGGCGATTTCATTCAGTTCAGACAACATTCTGAGTCTGAATGGATTAATCAGAATTTTGCATATTTGGAAACCATCGGTTTTAGTTCGGCGCTGAGCTGAGAAAAAAGTTGTAGTTATCAGTTATAATTCAGGTCAGACAGTAGTGGTCATGGAAGAATAATGGTCTAAATATGATACTCATGATCACGATGACAATGGTAATTGAGGAGGATATTTGCAGTAAAGCATATTTGCTGTTCAAGGCGTTGTTTGAAAAATTGGCAGCGAAAATCGTAAGGGGCGATGTTGCAGAGCTTTATGCAATGGTGGTGGTAACACCAATATTAATGATAAAGAATAATTTATCAGGAAAAATAAGTTCATATGTACCCAAATGATACTTTTGTAACTTGGTTTTGAGACCCTAATGATTTCTAGTTAAGAGATCTTTTTATGTTGGCGAGGTCAACTAATGGTTCGTGGAGCTTATTAACGGCTCTGTTAAATCGATGTCTACGCAAACGAAGAAAACCGTCGATTTGCAAACTCCTGAATCAGACAACATACAAAGTCACAAACACGAATGAGGTCTTTTTTTATATGAATTTGCCACAAAGAATAAAATGAAAAAACCATCGAGGTGGTGCACTCTTGAAAAAAAAAATATATATAAAAAAAATAAGTCTTAGGTTTATTATAATATCATTTTGTTCTTTTCTTTTGTAAATTTACTGAAATAGCCAAATGAAACTAGTTTATTCTGTAATGCTAATTCTAATATTACTATACTTTTCTGAACAGCTGGCCATCAGCTCCACGATGTTCTATAGTTATAGACTGTATAGAACAGCAAACCATAAGGGAAGAGCAAAATTTACCAAACTTCTAATGTGTACAAACCCTTTCTCAAAAGCCCTACTCCTAATTGTATATTATATGATGACTTTTTTTTACTTGCACCATTTCTTCAAAACATGATATCAAACATTAATCGTCTTATTTGCTTTACACCCGTGATCTGATTTGCCGTATCGTATGAATGCCGTTTGTAATATTCTGCCAAAGAACGTTACAGTAGATGACATCTACTTTGAAATGTAGACCAAAGGATCGTCTAAAAATCCACCCGCTTTCACGGGATCGGTGCCGAGGAGGGCTTCTTCAGAAGAAGCCCTGCTGGGCGAAACGTCAAATATATTGGATCCTATACTCTGCGTTTGGCCTCTCGACTACAGTGCTGTTGCAGTCGTTGCTGCTTTTACTCATCAGGGGAAGATCGGTCTGAAGCAAGGCAAACTGAGCGGGTATTTGTGTGTAAATAAAAACAAGAGTTATTGCCAGTAAACGCGTTTGAAGAGCTCTGTGAAAGGCAAATTGCTGTCACAGCTCTGGAGACATAGGAAATAAGAAGGGACTTGTGGTCACCCACTTCGTCAACAAAGTTGGAGGGGAGTTGGAGATTTAGTAATGGAAATAGGCAGAGAAGCTGAAAATAAAAAACGAGGTGAACTGCAATGATGAGATGGTTTGTGAAGGTCGAAAAAAAAAAAGCTGAGAAGTACTTGTAGATGTTTATGCTTGTGGGCGTGATCTTATTTGTGTGGTCTGTGGGTGTTTCCAGCGAGGAGTGATTTTATTTGATTTCTACCGTATCATACATTAAACATAATACATATCGCATACGTAATAAACAAGAAGAATATTAAATACTTAGATGATTTAATCAAAACAGATCCAAGCTAATCAGTTTTCTGAATAACATAGGAGAATAAGTGTTGGAAACTTACCTTCTATCCTCTGCACACACCTTTGAAAGTAGTTGAGAATTATGTCTATTTGTCCACGTGGCCAAGCTACAGGATATTATTGCACAATCAGCCTAGATCAATCATAATAAAGAGATACAAATAAAATACGTATGAATATGGTTAAACATACACAGGGTGAGACTAATCCGACCAGTGAGATTGATATTGGAGCATAGATGTTGCAAATTCATCCCCTTTAATACTTGACTCTGGGAACAGTAGACAATTTTTGTGTGGCGGTATTTGGCTGTGGCGCATTATTTTATGAACAACCTAGAACAACCATGGTTAGAAAAAATATAGGTATTAGGCACGACTTTTTTGTATATAAGGATGAGAGGAAGTAAGCAGAAAACAGCAAGTCTGTGCCGTCAGGTATAAGTGTTGTATTTATAGATGTCCGTGTTCGAAATCAAGTCCTTCAAGTCGTATAAAGTGCAGAATGTGTTTATACTTGTTAAGTGACTGGATGTTTGCAATGTGGTGAAGTGATTCAGCGGTTCTGAACCCCTACTGTTTGTGATAAAGCAAAGAATAAAGTTCAAAAAATTCCGTGGCTAATAGTTAATTGTGAGACATATCTGGTTCGATCCAGGACGCAAACAGTATTGGTGGGACCAACTCTAAATACAGTCGACGTTTTGTGGGTTTCAGGCGCTTCAGTTGGCTCAGCGGAGTCTTAGCCTTTATTCTCTGAATGCGAAATTATGAAGTCTAGGTCATGCTGTCCAGTGTGACTCCCAGAATGACCCTTCACAGGATCGATTAAAAAGCTTAGCAAGTGCTATTTTAGATTAACTCTGCAGCACAAATGTATTCTCTTCGAAAGTCGAAAACTGCACAAGAAGCAGTATATTTACTATTTTCTAAAGAATGAAGTTTCTGTGATGTGTGAACTAAAGATTACAAGATAATAATAATAGTAATAATAATAATAATACATACATACATACATACATATACCAAAGGCTTCTTCCCCTTACAAGGGATGTAGCCAAAAAACAAAAGCATAAAAACCATTCCCACCCATTCCTTCCCCAATATACTCCATTCCCCTCCACCCTCTACCTTCCCTCTTATGTTGGCACCTCCTGGATGATGGGTCATCCCTGCATTTTGTCCACTACCCTAGGTCAGAAGCAGTGTCACAAGACACAGCACATCCACAGCAAGGCCGCTTCATCAAATCGGCGAACCTCCCTCTCCCTCCCCTCATGCAGAAAAGGAGAAGACGGGGCGAAATCCCCTCGGACTGCGTCTAAGTTTTTTCACACATACTACTACCTCAACACACATCCCCCCGCCCATTCCACCTCATGCATCACAACATCATCCATATACAACTATTTTCCATTCACCCCTGTCTTCTGTCATCTCCCCTCCTTCCTCAACAAACATTCCCATCTTCCCCAAAGCCCCTTTCACCCCATCCATCCATCTCATCCTAGGTCGCCCTCTCATGTTCACTCCCTCCACATCTATCTTCCATACCTCTTTTACTAGTCTTTCTTCACTCATTCTTTCCATGTGACCAAACCATCCCAATACTCTTTCATCCACCCTATCTCCCAACTCCCTTACCACCCCCGTTCTCCTTCTCACCTCCTCATTTCTCACTCTATCTAGCCTAGGAGCCCCCATCATACTTCTCAGACACCTCATCTCAAACGCATTCAAACTCCTCTCTTCTCTCTTATGTTCCATGTTTCTGCTCCATACAGTGCTGTTGGCACAATCACTCTTTCATACAATCTCATCTTAGCATCCATTCCCAAATGCCTATTTCTCATTACACTTTTTAATCCACCAAGGCATTTACTCGCTTCTCTCAATCTACATCCTACCTCCACCTCCAATCCTCCCTTTCCTGCCACAATTCCACCTAAGTATCTAAAACTATCCACTTCCTCCAGTCTCTCTCCCTTAATGCTCACTTCCAGTCTGCTGCCACTTTCACCCCTTGTACATCTCATCACCTTACTTTTACCCACATTTATCTTCAACTTTCTTTCACACACTCTCAAACTCTGTCACCAACTTCCTCAATCCCTCCTCTGATCCTGCTACAAGCGCAGTGTCGTCCGCAAAAGGTGGCTCACCTCCCATTTTTCTCCATTTTCTTTAACCATCTCCAATTCCTGACCCACTACCCTTGCATTTACCTCTCGCACCACCCCATCCATGTATAAGTTGAACAGCCAGGGCGACGTAACACATCCCTGACGAAGTCCCACCTTCACCTCGAACCACTCACTCTCTCCATTTCTAATCCTGACACATGCTCTACTACTCCCGTAAAAACTCTTGACAGCTCCTAAGTGCTTTCCTCCTATCCCATATATCTGCAAAAACACCCACAGTGCCTTGTCTACCCTGTCATAAGCCTTTTTCAGATCCATAAAAGCCAAAAAAACATCCTTTCCTTTTCCTATAGCTTTCTCACATATCTTTCCTACCATAAAAATCTGATCTATGCAACCCCTACCTGTCCTAAATCCACACTGTTCCTCACCAATAACTCCCTCTGTTCCTCTCCTAATCCTCTCAATCAAGATCCTCCCATAAGCCTTTCCAACTTCACTTAACAAGCTAATCCCTCTGAAACAACTACATTCACACTTGTCCCCTTTTCCCTTGTAGAGTGGAACTATACAGGCACTCCTCCAGTCCTCCGGCACTCTACCCTCTCTACAACAAACATTAAATAACCTCACCAGCCAGTCCACCATCACTGTACCTCCTTTTTTTTTAGACATTCTGCATGGCATCCATCCAGACCAGGTGCCTTACCTGCTCTCATCATCTTAACAACAGCCTTCACTTCATCCTTCCTTATTTCTCCTCTATTTTCCTCACTCATCACGGTCATTTTCTTAGTACTTCCCACTGCAACTATCTTTCCCTCCCTATCCTCCTTCACATTTAGCAACTCCCTAAAATACTCTGCCCATCTTCCTCTTACTGCCTTCTCTTCCATTATCATCTCACCATCTGCACCTTTTACCTTTTCTTCTCTACTTGATTCACCTCCTCTTCCTCTCTTAATTTCTTTCCAAAACATCTTTTTGTTACTCTCAAAATTTTCTGTAATATTCTTACCCCATTTCACATCTCTCCTCTTTGCCTTCTTTACCTTGTGCTTTTCTTCTCTTTTTTCTTTGTACCTATCATATGATTCCCTCGTCCTATTTCGTAACCAATATCTGAAAGCTCGCTTCTTCTCTTCAACAACCTTCTTTGTTTCCTCATCCCACCACTCGCTACCCTTCCTTCTATTTCCTCCCGTCCTTCTTGTTCCAATAATAATAATAATAATAATAATAATAATGATAATAATAATAACAATAATAACAATGATAATAATGATAATAATGATAATATAATATAATAATAATAAGAAGAATCAATAATAATATGAACTTCTTTCCCTGAGTCTTTCAAGAGATCTATCGATATACCATCTTCCCCTGGTGCTTTTCCTCGTTTCATATTTTTTAGAGCAAATTCTACTTGTTTCTTTGTAATCTCTTGTACACTACTAACGTCTACAGATGAATTTACTGACTCAACTACGGTCTTCTACTCTTTTTACCGTTCTGTCTCTGTATTTAATTATTTCTGCATTTCTATCTTTCAAACATATCATTTGCTGTCTTCCGAAAGCATCTCTGCTATCGTTCCCATTAATATTTTTACCTTTCCGAATAGTTTCCTCTATTTCATCCATTTTTCTCTTTCTTTTCTCTAATCTCTGTCTTTTGTTGATAAGCTTGTTCAGTTCTATTCTTTCTATTTCGTCTCTCCTGCTTTTAATCTGCACGATCCTTCTTTTGATAAGATCATTTGTAGCTTTGGAGTATTTGTTTTCTCTAATACTATCCGAGAGTTGACACCTTGACGTGGTGGATAGGCTTGAGAATTTTAATGATTACAAAAGCTATGTCGATAGAGATGAAAGCTCTGCAGGGTCACCCATGTCGAACAGGTTTTGTGAGAAAGATCAGACAGAGAGCAGCTCACATGCACAGTCGCAGGACCCATTGCTAACTTGCACGTCCCTGATGGCGAATAGGGAAATTCCTCATAGATATCTAGGGTACCGTCATAATGACGGCGTGGACCACTGGGCACCCTATAGATATATAGATCTTCACCGAATATATATAAGGTGACACCAGA
>NW_027467725.1:589465-594465 GCF_046742065.1 Oratosquilla oratoria
AGTATACTTTGAACCCCTGTTATCCATGACTTGTATCAGAAAAAATATTACTTGTATCAGAAAAAATATTTATCTTATAATGAATATATCCGTTAACATTAATTCATATTTTCTCTCCCATTTTTCATAAATCAGTGTGTGTGTGTGTGTGTGTGTGTGTGTGTGTGTGTGTGTGTGCGCGCGTGTGTGTTTTCGAGGCTGGGTTTGGTTTCTCAGTGCAAACTCATCAGACCCAACCTCCAAGGTCATCTTCGGATAATCGGGGCAAAAGAGCTGGCGATTTCTCAGTTCGCAGGCAAAAACGCTAGCCAGCGTCAGGGCAGAGGAGGAGGAGGAGGCCAACTCGTACTGGTGACTGTAACTACGGTGACTAGTTCAGTGCAAAAAGGACATAAGCAACGAGGAACGATCGGAAGTGACCGTTCAAAGTAAACAGTGGAACCACGTAAAGCAGACATTTAACTGAACGACGACTTGACACGTCAAAGACGATGCTGACATGTCAGACTTGAGTAAAGCGGCCCCTACACGATCAATAATAATGTGTAATAACCCATTGCACAATATTGCACAACATAGGATAGTATTGAAGATCCATATGGGGGGACAATAATGTTTTGTTGATATAATGTGTCAATCATACTGATCATGTAGGGGTCCTTAAAGTCAGATTCTCTCGACTGCCCTTGGCGTTGTGTCCAAACCCATATTGTATCGCGTAGCGGCTTGAACACAACGCTTAAATAACCACATAAAGGAGTTTGTCTTTTTTTAGCTTTAGTATTATGGGAGGCAACTTGAGGATGTTCTTTGAGCGATGTTAGATAATTCTGGGAACCATTGAGCGTTGCAGAATGTTTCATAGGGTGTCTTTGAGCATGATAGATTATATATCATAGCTTGTTTGTTAACGGTATGAAATGTTAGCATGTGCCAGGAATATGCCGTATTGATGATAGCGGTCGCGTGTGAGGTTTTGTCTAAGGATATTAAAACGGAATATCGTATTGGATAGCAGGCATTTGGGTTTCATAACGATTCATAAGAACATAAGAATAAAGGAGACTGCAAGAGACCATAAGGCCTACACTAGGCAGCTCCGTATCCATCACCACCTGTCGTCCCCATCCATAAAGTTGTCTAATCGTTTTTCAAAACAACTGATAGTTCAGCGCTTACTACATGTGTGATGGGGTCGGACATGGGCTTTGGAATGTATTACTCTCCAGCAGTGCCATGGGCATTCACAAGTGTCATGTAGATGAAAAGATGAGTGGGTGTGCTATAAGTGCGTAAATTATGGGCATTGCATAGGGCGACACGGGAAATCTTTTAACTGTATAAGGTTCGGCTCACGAGCATTCGAACGCAAGCAGTAAGCTGAAAACGATTATGATCTGGGGATTCGAAGAAGTATTGGGGTTCAAACTCCTGGGGTATATGATTGACGTGAACTGGAACGGAACAGGTAGCCTAGCTCCAGCTGTGACGAAATATGGAGTCTTTTCAAGCGATATTCGTACATGCAAGCGGGGGCGACATGTTCATAACCATCTTATTTTTGAGAAAAAAAATATATATAAGATGTAATGATGCCATAACTTCCTTTGCAGGTAGGAGCCTTTGTAATATTTCATTGGTGATAACCAGTCCTTCTATCTTTGGAGACAATATTGCACCACAGAAGTGGATTAATAAAAGTGGCATTTGAGACATTTAAAAAAGGAATTTGAGAGGAAGGATAGAAGTTAAAAGTGATCACCATTCTTTCTTGAACGGAGATTGATTTCGAATAATAAAAGAATGTTGTGTGACTCTGGGCCGTAGGGGGTGTTACTATAGTCAGTACTCCATGCGAGACTATTGCAGTGTATTTCCACTTTCCTAGCAGTAATTACCGAACCTGCCCGCTTTTTCCCCAGAACTTTATGGCGTTTAAATTTGACCCCATCAGCTTAGTGACGTGGTTTGCTCATTCAGTTCTGGATAAGAGCAGGTATTTTGTTCAATACAGGGGCAGCTTTGAGAGGAAACGGTGCCTTGGCCGACTGTTCTGAACCCCTATTCTGACCCGAGTCTCAATCTCATCTAAGTGGGATCGTCCGGATTGGCTGGAAGAGAACCCAGGAAGAGAGCTATCGGGCAAATAGATAGAGATAGATAGATGGATAGAGATAGACAGACAGAGAGAAAGAAGAAAGAGAGAGAGAAAGAGAGAGAGAGAGAGAAAGAGAGATTGTTATTGATAGCTATACGTGTAAGACACGACATAAACCATTGACTTAACGTGGCGTTTACAATGGACATCACGCACGGAGGCACGTAGACTTACAATAATTCTCACATATTCCAGCACGTAATTACATGAATGTTCGTTTATGCAAGCATGTAAATATAAAACAAGTCTGGAAGCCACATCAGGAAGACATCGTTGAAATGATCCCAAAGTCCATTTGAAAGGTTTATGGGATGAATTCATTCTGTATTTCGTAGCACTGAAAACTTTAAAAGCTCTGTGTTGTAGGAGCCCAAGAGTCAATTGCCTACTGATCTATCACAGCTTCTCTCCGTACATTCCATAAAAAGAATCTACTCTAGATTATCACTCTTTAAAATTGAAAGCCCGAACTCCAACGTTTACAGACAGTCGATTCTTTTAGACGTGTACGACATAAAAAGGGGGACGTAGTATCACGCCTGGGTGCACTGAATATACAGTAACATAATTTCCACGCATACATATATATATATATATAGATAGATAATATGTATAACCTTATGTACAGAATAGAAGTCTTTTATATATCTCTGAAAGTTATATTGATGCTCCCGTGGCTATCTTTCCGGACAGAAGCTGAAGTTTGGGTAGAGGTGACAGTGGAGAGACAAGACCCTGCGGACGAGAAAACAAGAGAGTTAGACATCGCTCTCATCCAAGTGGCACGTTATTAAACAAAAAATTGCAATAGAAGAACAAGGACAGGTGCACGATGAATAGTCATACCCTATAGCATAATACAAAAAGTTATACCCAAGTACTACTATGAAAGGTATACATGAATTTGTGGTGCGTGTGTGTGTGTGTGTGTGTGTGTGTGTGTGTGCGTGCATGGGTGCGTGCGTGCATGTGCCTGTGTGCGTGCGTGCGTGTGTGTGCGCGTGCTTGTGTGTGTTTGTGCAAGTGTGTGTATACACATTATTTGCATGCTGATAAGCAGTCCCCACTCTCACAAGAATCAGCCCTCCCCTACCGCAGCGTCAAGTTTCCTTGGAGGAAGACATACTCCATGACTCACCTGGTAGGGTCAAATCTGGCGTCCAGACCTTCAATAGGTAGAACATTCATCTCGTTGCCATACTGGGAATAACTCAGGCTAATCTGGAATGATTCAGAAAAACACAAATATAAACACGATGCTACGAAAAAGATTCATTGTTAAATAAACCCGACTTTCTCTCCATCAGAGTTTGCCTTTAACCAGCCTAACAATATATATATATACTATATATATATATATATATATATATATATATATATATATATATATATATATATATATATATATATAATATGTAATTGGGGAGTAATAGGGAAATAAGTTAAATCAATCCGTTAGCCAGATCTCTCTTGCAGAAGACCCAAGGCCTCCAGGAAACCGGCAACAGCCCCGGGACGGGAGCATTACTCACTTACGGGAGAGATATTGTGTTGCCTGGGGACTGTTAGTGTTGGGCATTGTAGTATGAAGTGTTCTGTCTTTTGTGTGGTGGTCGTATCTGGGGGCAGCTTGAACCTGTGGACAGGCATATTCAGTGTTGGTGATGCCTTAATGCTGGATGGTGTTCTGAGCGTAGGCGAGCCAGTGTGTTTCTTGTCAGGTGTGGGGCTGGGTTTCTATGTGGGGCTTATATCTGGGGGGGTGCTATTGGAATATTGAGTTGAACGAAATTTTAAGGGTTAACTTAGTTATCTGGGTGTGTACATGTTTCTGTGTGGAGGTATTGTGCTGCATAGGTGGTCGATAACTATAGAATGCTGCTATTTTAATTTTCTTTCTGTTGGTGGTGCATGTGAAATTTAGTGTGAAGGGTGTGTGGTGTTCAGAATTTTGGCATAGAATTGTGTTCCTGTCATTTTCATGTGATGTTCTCTTGGGAGGATTTTAGTTTCTGTATGTAGGTGTCCTGTTGGGGTGGTTTAGGTACATCTCAGTGCTTCATTCTGCAGTGTTTGCAAATTGTTTATGTGCGATTTGGTGATTGTTGAGAACCATGATGATGCTTATCCTAGGGAGACTCTTAGAGTGGAACTAACACCCTAGAATTAAAATTATTTCAGAAAAGACCTAAAAAGATCATATTACAGAGGTGATATTATCAGTCAATTAGAAATATATAAGGAATAAAAACTGAGCAGAGAATAGTGAAAAAATACAAATCCTCCTGTGAAGAATTGATACTATGATTGAAGATTACAAAGGGTTAATGACATTCTACCTCCTTAAACATTCCATCTTTTAGGCAATTCCTACGACTGGAGTGGAACTAACACCCTAGAATTAAAATTATTTCAGAAAAGACCTAAAAAGATCTATTAACAGAGGTGATATTATCAGTCAAATAGAAATATATAAGGAATAAAAACTGAGTAGAGAATAGTGAAAAAATACAAATCCTCCAGTGAAGAATTGATACTATGATTGAAGATTGCAAAGGGTTAATGACATTCTACCACCTTAAACATTCCATCTTTTAGGCAATTCCTCTAGGAAGCAAACTTCTACGACTGGAGTGGAAATAACACCTTAGAATCAAAATTATTTCAGAAAAGACACTAAAAAATAATATTATAGAGGTGATAGTATCAGTGAAATGGAAATACAATATAAGGAATAAAAACTGAGAAGAGAACAAAGACCTACAGTGAAGAATAGATACTATGATTGAAGATTGCAAAGGGTTAATGGCATTCTACCACCTTAAACATTCCATCTTTTAGG
>NW_027467725.1:601965-631965 GCF_046742065.1 Oratosquilla oratoria
TTTATGGAGCTCGTTAACGCGCTTGTCGAAAATGATATATTGCCCATGTAAGACGATGGAATAGATTTCAGCCGCACCAGATGTAGAGGCTCAAATTAGATTAGAAGAACTGGAACTTGAGAACCAGAAAATAGAGCCACTTATGGAGAATTAGAAAATAGAGGTCCAGGAAAAACTGAGGCTCGGAAAATATAGGCCGAGACACAAAATGAGGCTCAGAAAATACAGGCTCATAAAATAAAGGTTCACAAATTAGAGGCACAAGTTAAAATACATTAGGGAGAATTGCAAAGACCTCAGCTGCACAGTCTAACCACGATATAATTGTAGGTTGATAATCAACCACATTAATAGTGTTTCGATATTACTCGATACACGAGACTGTTCCCACAATTCTAAGAAAAAGATCAGGGAATTTTTTTGCAATAAAAAAGGCTCACTAATTTAAAATTGAAAGAGTGCATTGGCCCGTCTTAATCTAAACCTAACTTAGGTAAATACAAGGAAGTTTATGTTTACGACTGTCGCTGAGACAGTGCCAGCTATGACGTTGTCAAAGACAAAATCCTAAACACATGTGAACTTCTGCACGAAAACCGTAGGATAAAAGTCTGTAATTTACGAAAATAATCTCATAATACCTCCACAGAGTTTGCCATGTAGTCAGTGGACATGTTTTTTTTTTTTTCAAAGTAAAGCTTGATTTTACTGTTAACATTCCTTGTTTGAAAAACAAAGCCTGTGTTTCACCATCAACTATGAACCACACATATTAGATTTTATTGCAAATAATTTAATCTTCTTCCCTAATTTCCCTCTCTTCTAGCTGTTTCTTTCCCAAGCATTGTTCTTTGTTGTTCTCACTTTCTGCAATTCCACTGTCAATCCTTCTTTCTGCTTTATCACTTTATTCTCTATCTTCCTTTCAATCTTCTTCCATCAACAATTGTCCAAACTTTTTCGATGGGTCTCTCCTGTGTTCTTCTCACTCAGTGCTCATTCTATTTCACTCTGATTTTCTTATCACTGTTTCTTGCTGTCTTCCTCACCTTATATTTCAAATGTTTTAAAAGTTATATACCCATTGCACATCTTTCAAATGTTTTAATTTATATATCTATTGCACACCTCTCAAATGTTTTAAAAGTTATAGACCTATTGCACACCTTTCAAATGTTTTAAAAGTTATATACCTATTGCACACCTTTCAAATGTTTTAAAAGTTATATACCTATTGCACACCTTTCAAATGTTTTAAAAGTTATATACCTATTGCACACCTTTCAAATGTTTTAAAAGTTATATACCTATTGCACACCTTTCAAATGTTTTAAAAGTTATATACCTATTCCACACCTTCACATTTATATATACTTTTCTCCAATTTTCTTTTCTCCGTTTTCTTTGCCACCTACGTCAACTTCACACTCCATTACTTGTCTATGGAGGAGAGTGCAGGATAAGACGATTACCTGATGAGGCTGTAGAGGACGTGTTGAGGTTAGCGAGGTAACCAGGAAGTTACTGACTCAGCGACTTTTCATGGAAGAAAGCTAATTAGAACGATGATGAATCAATTCTTGGGAAGCAAAGGGGTCAACGTGAAGGGCCACCGCCTGGATAACCAAAGACTTGTGATGATTGGAGATTGGCAAAATGAGGGTGGGGCGTACTTGTGAAAGTCACGAGAGTGCATTGACCCCTTCTAGATGAATTGATTCGTCTCGGGTCGTCAGTTCTGTACTAGGAGACACTGCACGGAGGAGGATAGCCCCCAAATTTTCAGAGCAGTTTTTGGTTCCCAGAGATGCCGTGTAAGCCTGATCAATAGCACGGGGCAACAGATGATTTGGTATTTTCTTTGCCGCTGTCACTCAAAATCTAGAAAAGATATGGCTGGCAGATCCTATGTTTACGTGGCCTTGCCTTGGCAGGGTCGCCGGCTTTTTGTACTCAGAAATAGGCGTACGTCTCTCTCTCTCTCTCTCTCTCTCTCTCTCTCTCTCTCTCTCTCTCTCTCTCTCTCTCTCTCTCTCTCTCAGTGTGTGTGTGTGTGTGTGTGTGTTGGTTTACCTAGTTGTATTTTACGAGAAGGGGAGCTATGCTCGTAGTGTCCCGTGTTCATATCTCGTTTTATCTAGACTGTTTTTAAATTCGTGTATCGTTTTTGCACATACCACATTTTCATCTAACTTGTTCAAAACGTCTATTACCCTGTGGGGAAAGCTGTTCTTTTTTTAGGTCTCTTCTATAATTGTCTTTTTTATTTTCTTTCCGTGTCCTCTTGTATCTTCTGTGTGTGTGTGTGCGTGTGTGTGTGTGTGTGTGTGTGTGTGTGTGTGTGTGTGCGTGCTCGTAAGGATCTTGTCTTACGTTTGTCATTCTCTCTGAGGAAGGAAGGGATACAGCAGAAACGTAAAGGAACAAAGTACCCACGCCGTCATTCTGAGTTTTCCTACGCCAAATTTACTCAGATTTGTCATCTCTGATTCAACATATCTTATGTTCTTCTCTAGATTTAATGGTTTCTCTCTTTTTCCACCTTTCCCGTGTTTTATTTCTCCATTTTTGCTGGAACTTACAATTAGTTAAATCCACATTTTCTTTGAAGTTTTTCCTCCTTTCGTTCTCGATACATAGTTTTCCACCTCAAGTTGTAAATATCCAGACAGATGTCCCATTTATACTGTAAATCTACTTTGACTCTTTGAACTCTGCTCTGCTTTCTCGACAATTTTTCTCAAATTCCATAAAACTTGCCTTTCCACAAATTCTATCTACTCTGTCTAAATGGCATTTTCCTTTGTGCTGAATTCCCCACGGCCACACGGAACAACTCCAATACCACATGACCACTCTTCCCCATAGAGCACAGGTACACCATGGAATCTGTAACATCCGGGTCTCTAGCCGGAGGTAAATCCAATCTGGTTAATGTGCCCCGCCCCGCCATCCTCGTTGGTTCTGCATTCCAATATGTCATTACATTGTCTATTGCTATATTTAGCGAGGTGCCACCCCCAGGACGTTTCATTTCCGCCTTGTTCCCAATTCTCTTCTGATTTCGTGTAGGGTGTTGTGAAGTTCCAAATTGTGAATGGAAATACGTACGGTACAGATTTATCATTATTCATGGTGCCAATGGCCCTTGCCTTAATAGCCGTTGTTGGTAGTGATGACAATGACAACTATGACGATGACGGTAACAGTGTTGTACTGGGAGTGTTGGTTGTTCGTAGTGGTTTGCTAAAGAGGGATCGAAATGTTATTATTATTGTTATTTACAATATTATCTTACGATCCAAGTGGGAATACTTGGTGGCAGTATTCTTTTCCCCCACCACAGGGAATTCCCCCATCAGAGAAAAGGAATACTCATAGAAATGGTACAGGACAGCAACAAGGGGTTGGAGGACAGCATAACGGAGGGACAGTCGTAGTATGAAAGTGTCATCATTTCTCTATGAACAGAGTTTTCCTCTATCATAGACAAAATGAATGATTTTATGCCTTTTTCTTTTTGGCTACCCCCCTTGTAAGGGGGAAAAAGCCTTGGTATATGTATGTACAATATTATAGTTTTTATTTATTAATTCATTATCATTTTGATTTTTTTTTTCGCATCCGACCTAGATATGGACCAAAAGGTCTCCTGTCGGCGTGCTCCGCCTTTGAAATCCTTTGTAAATGGCAGTGACATGTAAGTAGCGACGACAGTAGAGGTTGAAGTGAAGGAGGGGAATTGAATAGTACGGGTGATTGGTGGTTACATCAGTGGTAATGTCTGAGATAATAAAACCTACTACGGATGGTATGATGACAAGCGTAAACCTTGTTTTCGCATCCTTTTTTAATATTTTTTTTCAAGAGTAGAAAAAAAAAGATCACCATGCACATCAGTATATATTTCCCTGACCCTTTGTATCTATGTAACTATATATACATAGACAACCTGGTTATAAAGGTCTTTAGTTCAATAAAGGCTCAAAGCGTAACGGATCTATGCTAATAGCGATACTATTGAGAACGCCTTTATACTGTTGCTGTCAATGTGCAAAAATAATATCATGGAATCTCATGAAGGTAGTTTTGGCCACTGCTGACCATAATGGCAATTTAAACTGTTTTGGAAATCATGAGTAGTGGAGTCACATAATGGACAAAATACTAAAGAAAATTGCGCAAAATTATCAACAATCTGACCCATGATACAAATCACTCCCATAATGGGCAATAATTATACTTGCATATAAAAACCGTTCATGCATTTGTTTACTTTGAGAGGCTACGGTCTGTAATCCTGAGACAATTTACTGTCCTTTTATAGCATCATCAGAATGTATGATTTGACTATGTGATTAGGGTATTATTAGTTACAAGATGAACCGGCTCTTTGTGTTTTCCTGGTGCAACGTTAAGAACAATCTGCTTACTATCTAATAAACTCGATCATGCTGTTACACGGCTCGGGCCTGTAATCACATTTTACTCATTGTCATAACAGATTTAATTATCTTTACTTTCGTCTACTATTTTTTGTTGGTTCGTGGCCAGGTACTCTACAAATATAGCCCCGCACCTGCTGTACCCAATTTAAGTCTTCATTTAATAGTCAGCTTACTTTTATGAACCATAAGCCAAATTTCTGACCAATTGTTATTCTGCTCATTGCAGGCTGGCAAGGCTCGAAAGGATCATGATAACCTGAAGTCACAGTATATAACTGGCTCTTATGTGACTCGCTTATATAACAAATCCGCTTCTGAAGCAATAAAGAAGGAATCTGGCTGTTTCGGTCTGGTTAACACTTTCACTACAATGCACTATATACACGCTTATTCAGTTAAGGAATAACTTTACAACGAAGGGGTCATTCTATGATTTACGATTATACCGGTATGCCCTCCGTCCTCAGCACGCGATAGTACATGGGAACCTATTCAGTACCATGGGCGCAGTTTAACCGATTCTAGACTTATATGGTCATATTTTCATCTTTATCAAACCAGAGTTCTGGTTACCACTATTCTTAGTAGTTTCACTTATGTTCATCACTATTACTACACGTCTGGTGATTATATCTGACTTTTATCAATGCTGAGTGACCCCTGTAGATACAAGTATGGTATAAAAGAAAGATACATATTGGTTACCAATATTGTTAATATTTCGACTAATACTCCTCATTATCATCATATCTCTAGTGATTTAACTACTGTAGCAATATTGCAACATTTTAAAACTGTATCATTGGTCTTCTTGTTTACATGTTTCCTGGCATTATGGGGACCTTCACGTGGTCAATGTATTGCTAATATCTAAGCATTGTTAACGATACTTTGCGAAGGAAATATTAATGGAATATGCACGAGAGGTAATGATGATGATGATGATGATGAATATGAAGATGATGATGATGATGATGATGACGACAACGATGATGATGATGATAACAGCCAAAAAAATAATAATAAAAAATAAATAAATAAATAAAATGAATTTGCCTGCGTCGTCCTGCGAACTACAACGATATCTTTCGGCCGTCGATTGCACCAACTATTTTAATCACTCCTTGATTCTAACCCACTGCAATGGTGTTTTGACTTTGTAATAGCATTCATTTGTGCGTTTGAAGGTTATTGCATATATTCATGTAACATCACAACATGGAATGTCCTTATCTAGATACAAATGTACAAGTATTTAACAGCACTGTTTATCTGTACGAGTATATCAAAATCTCGTCTGCACCCCAACTTGGGCTTAAAGCTTAAATAAAAAGTCCTCAACAAAACAGGTTCTCCACGTCGTTACTTACAACTGCAGGCCTTGTGCTAGAGCAAGTGGACTGGAGGATCTAGTAGGGCCCACAACCACTTGTATGATAATATATATAATCTGCAATTAATTCCGATCCTATGTATAATTGCTGTGACTCATTCTCGTTCATCACTCATCTCCCATCGATATTGCTCCGTCTTACAAATGAAGTCTTAACACGCGTATTGCTACTTTCACCAGTTAAAAGAAATAAGAACATTGTATGTATATATATATATATAATATATATATATATATATATATATATATCAATATGTGAATAAACAAATGAAATAAAGATACAAAATAAGTAAACAGATAAATGAATGAATACATATATATTCATAGCCTTGTTTATAAACGGCTCCTCAACTTCTCTCCACTATCTTCTCCACTTCTTTCCCGTCCCCGACCTTAAGGCCCTTCCACTTTCCCTTTCACCAATCATCACCATCGCCTGCTTGGGTTTCAACACCGAAAGTATTTGACACAACACCGCACCCCAGCGAAAACAGCTTTCACTAGACAACTGCACGGTGACGTCGTGTCGCAACGGCCCAGCACTGCACTCGAGAGTACCCTACCACCCTAGTAGTTCCAAGCAAAACTGGCCGCAGTCCTGAGGTGGTTACGTAACGTTTCTGTAATATAAAAAAATTGGACAGTGTGCGTACTTGCAATATCCCTTTGTTACAGCAATTGTCAATGTCGACCAATCGTTGTGTTGTACGACCTGACTCAATTTAAAGCCGGTGAGAGTTTCCCTCGGTCGAATAATTCCGCATGGTAGCGCCGCAGCGTTTTGAAACGCATCAATGGACATCCGGTTAACCCAATCGACACAGGCTGGTGGAGCTTCCAATAGTTGAATGAAATGGCTTGATATCAGCTGGAGAACATTGTGAATACGTCAGGCGGCAGACCCGGCTGGCAGGAGAAGTGCCACTCATTAAAGAAAGGGTTGATCTTCTAAACTCGGCAGGTTTCTTTCATATGAGTGTCTGGTGCCACCCAAAGAATATGAGCTTATGAAAGTGAAACACCACAATATATAACTCAGCACCGTGACTATCACCCGGGTCACACGCCATTTTTTTTTTTTTTTTTTTTTTTTTGTTTTTTTTTTTTTTTTTTTTTTTTTTTTTTTTTTTTTTTTTTTTTTTTTTATTCCGCTGAGGACCTATCTGGTCACCAAAGTTCCGCGGTCTTTTGCCATCCCGTTCAAGTCGAGGTTCGAGTCCGCCCATCATCTACATAATAAATACGCCTGACGTTTATTGCGACATAACCGGTATGTTGCGTTACGGTATCGTGCAGTCTAAGTAGAACACCAGAAGAAAAGAAATCACAAATTCTGCACCTCTATGACTCGCCTACTTTGATGTCCTCGGTTCATGTCCTATTAAGTATTGCGCAACTATATATTTTTGCAGACCTCCTTAAAAAAGCACAGGGAAGAGGAAAAAAAAAAAAAAAATATATATATATATATATATATATATATATATATATATATATATATAACACAATGGCTTATGAGTGTGGAGTTACAGTTAACTAAACCATGACTGGCGACACCTCTACAGCGTGTTCACAATCAGATTACCCGTTTGTTTATTATTTAACTACACCTATGCATTTATTTATGTATCTTATTTGATATTTACATTATTATAATTTTTATTTATTTATTTATTTATTATTATTAAGATTTTTTTCGCATCCGAGCTAGATATGGACCAAAAGGTCTCCTGTCAGCACGCTCCGCCTTTGTAATCCTTTGTAATGCATTTCCTAATGCATATTTCTAACCTCTTCCCTTTTCCACAACCTTCTTCTTCCTCCTCTTTACACTCCACTTTCTCAAAAAAAAAGAAAAAAAAAATGGAGGCCATATACGGCACCGGAACGTTAAGGAACAAATAGAAGAAGACAGACGTTAGTAAGCAAGGAAACGTCCCTCTCACATACGCAACAAAGACGCAAGCGAAAACACAAGTCTGGAAGCCAATGGATAGTAAGCCAAGGACAACAGCATATTTGTTGGCAGTGGCTCCCTACAACTCGATTACGGAGGGAAGATGGAGAGAGAGAAGAAGGAGGAGGATGAAGGAAGGGGGACAGGGAGACGAAGAGGAAGGGAGGGAGGAGATGGAGGTAGGATGGGTGTGTTGGGGAATGTAGCAACGGTTTGATCTTGCAACAAGTAATATGATTTGTGTTCTAGTACCGTATATGGCATCTCAGAGAAGTTGTAGATGTTTATCACAATCTGACGGGGTTTGAGAAGAAATTAAATAGTACAGGAGTCGATGATAATGAACATACACACTCACCCAGGCATTCACATATACACAGACAATTGATTGTGATGAAAGACTTTCAAATTAAATGGTCAAAGAATACAAAGAACGATTTTTGGACAAAATACAGGAGGTAACTGCATATCCTCTAGATGAAGATAGAGTGGACCAAGACTGGAAAAAGGCAAAAAAGATTCCAATTTATACGAGAAGAAGCAAGGAGGAACCTCTGAATTAAATCATTGTCCTTGGACAGCCTAATGACCAAAATTTGAAAGACAAATGGACAAAATATTCGAAGGAAACGTTGGTATTGGCAGATAACCAACCCGATTTCAGAAAAGGAGAAAGATGATTGGATGGACTATGTATATTTGTATCTAGAAAAAGCTTTCGATAACTTCACAGAAGATTAACGTGGGAGATAGGAAACAGTAGACTCAAAGGAAGCATGCAGAAAGATAAAGATATCGGATTAGACAGACGAGACTAACTTGAACGGGAATCGGTACTATTACCTATGATGTTCATATACGTCCATGAATATTGTGGATGAAATAAACACATGCACACACACACACACACACACACACACACACACACACACACACACACACACACACACACACAAGAACAGTGCCATTCCATCCATTGTCCGCACAATAAACTCATTATAAATTTTAGACTAAGCATATCACTCTTATAATTACTATATTACTCATAAAAGTGCTCAATTGTGTTATTGTCAGTGTATCACTGCCATCTCAATAAACCTATTATTATTATTACACACACACACACGCACACAACACACACACACCACACACACACACACACGCACACAATGTGCGCGCGCACACACAAAAACAGCCGCGCACACAAATAAAAACACATGAACACGCTCGCATTTGCATTTACAATTAAGGGTTAGGATTTTAAATTTGGCACGCGCTGAGAAGCAGACTAAAAACAAATCTAGAAGCATATATATGACTGTCACATGCTTGGGCAAAAACCGGGACACTCCTATGGGGTATGCAAGTCACTTTTGTATTTGAACCAGAGACACACAAGAGCAATTTACAATAATTTTCCTGCAATCACAGATATCAGGCTCCTGCTCCACCTCCATATCCGTACATGAAAGGTACACCATCGCATTTGTATTCATACAAGCATGATTGCGCGTGCGCACTCAAGGTCGTGGAAATGAAGGAGAATTGCTTACCTAGCGATGGGCATCATCTTGAGGGCCAACGAGCGGGAGATGCAGAATCCAGCGCCGCCCGTCGCGAACCAGAAGGATATTCGTTGCTGCAAAATGAGAATGAGAAAGATTCTTATTTGGGGTCTTGAGCCTTTCGGCATCTTAAATTATACATTTGACTGTGCGTCTGTACGCACGTGTGCAGTTTTCGACCGTATATGACGTGCACCTATGTTCCAAAGTTTATTATTTGCAATTGTATAACTTACCTTGCTATGTCTTTTACTATGGTCTTGATCAATCGATAGCTATCGCCTTACCGGATGAGAGTTACGAGCTCACATATGGCCCGAACTTAAGGTAATGCTGTGACCTTACACGCGCGTGTGCACACGCACACACACACACACACACACACACACACACACACACACACACACACACACAAACCCACGCCCTCACAACAAACACACACAACACACACACACACACACACACACACACATATACAAACACACGCCCTCACACACAGCAAACATACACAACATACATGTACGCAAGCACACACACACACACACACACACACACACACACACACACACACACACACACACACACACACACACACAAAAAAACTCACACAAACACCCTCACACACAACAAACATACATAACACACACGCACGTAAGCACACACACGCACGCAAGCACACACACGCACGCAAGCACACACACGCACGCAAGCACACACACACACAAGAGTGAAAAACGAGGACTGTAGTTAATTACAAGAAGATGTAGACACTATTTTCGCACGGATCCAAGAATGGAAAATCAATTTCGATATAAAAAGAGTACAGGATATGGCAACAGCTACAACAACAATCTTTCAATTATTCCTTGGGAAGTGAATCTACAATAGCTAAAGAGGAGAAACCTTTGGGAGTGGTCATAAAAGACAACCTGTCACCTGACAGATATTTTCATTGTGTGTTTAGTGAGATTATAAAAAAAAAAAAAACTCGTAGAAACCTTGATCTGTCCAGGACTAGAATATTCGTTAATGATGTGGTCCCTAAACAGAGAGAAGGATAGAAGTAAAATCGAAAGAATACAAAGGGCAGCCTGGCAGATAAACCATATGAGGAGAGACCAAAAACACTGGGTCTTCCAACTTTGAAAGATCGAAGAGAAAGAGGTGATATGATTACAACATTATGGTCGCTAAAAGAGATAGACTTAAGCAAGATGCTGTAATGACTGCCATTTATCTTATATTATCTGTTTTTTTGTTTGTTATTATTTGTCTTTATTATCTGCTTGATTTTCATTTATTATTAGTTATCTGTCAATTTATTATTATTTACTATTCACCTGTTTGTTTAGTATTTAACTATACCTATGCATTTATTTATTTTATATATTATTTATTTTATTATATCTATATTTTTTATTTATCATTATTAAATTTTTTCGCATCCGACCTAGTTTTGGACCAAAAGGTCTCCTGTCGGCATGCTCCGCCTTTTTAATCCTTTGTAATCCTTTGTAGACTACAATGACAGAGCTCAGGTCACCAATACAGAATAAGCCCTAGGTGAACCTTTACACAGAAGGCACAGAACTCGTCATCTTGTCTTAGCCTGCCCCACCCTGGCTATACCTGGACAACACAATATTTCTTCCTTGAGTGACTCATTGGCCGATCCCGTAGGGTTTCCCGGTTCTTTTAACACTGTGGGTGGGTGGGGGGGGAGGTTCCTGCATGGGAGGCGTGGGACACCGCATTGATTGTTGCATTTATCATTCTTATTATTATTATTATTATTATTATTGTTATAATTATTACCATAGCAGTAGTAGTAGTAATAGTGCTATCATGAACTGACGGGGGACGGAGAGGGGGGTCGCCGATTAAATGAAGCGGCCTTGCTGTGGATGTACTGTGTCTTGCGACACTGCTTCTGACCCAGGGCGGTGGGCAGGGTGCAGGGATGACCCGTCATCCAGGAGGTGCTCAGATGAGAGGGAGGGTGGGAGGGGTGTGGAGTGTATTTAGGGATGAAATGGGTGGGAGTGTTTTTATGCCTTTCCCTTTTTGGCTACCTCCCTTGGAAGGGGGAAAAAGCCTTGGTATATGTATGTATGTATCATCTTTATCATCATCATTGTTACTATCATAATTGTCGTCGTCGCCATCATCATCATCATCATCATCATCATCATCATCATCATCTTTATCATCATCAATATTACTATCATAATTGTCATCATCATCATCGTCATCGTCGTTATCATCATCATCATCATCCATACAGCATTTGATAACCTTGTTGATTCCGGCTTCCCAGCCAGGTTGTGGTAGTGATGTAATTTTTCAAGCACATTTCCTAGCCTCTTCCTCATGTGGGTTGGGGAGGGTGGATCCCATAAACTTTACAAAGGGCTGCCCCGTTGTACAGGCTGCTACTAAGGTCTAGCGCGTCCCTTATTCCCAAAGGAGCAAACTCTGGTCCTACATCGCCACCAGTACAGAATTGTGACAAAGAGCTTCTTCAGATTCCTTCCTGCCCCCATCATCACGCACCATCGCCGAAGGTTTTCTTAGTGTTAAATGGAGGAATGAATTTATTGTTATATACTGAGAGAGGAGTTTAATGGTGATTCAATATACTGCCGGTCTCAGATCTCGTCTCACTCTTGGCAACTTCCTGATGGGAACAGGTCACGTGGAGGACCGCTTCAAGGTCGTGGGCAGGCAGCAGGTGGGTTTCCTTTTACAAATATCCTGTCCTCAAGTCTCGCCTCAAGATCCTACTATCCTATTTAAAACGGAGATAAGGAGAAAAAAGTTCCAGGATCTCGCAATCAGTTCATGACAGATACGTGATATCTGGGGAAACCAACCTTCGCTTTCTAGAAATAGATAGAGACACAAGACAAGACACACACACACACACACACACACACACACACACACACACACACACACACACACACACACACACACACACACACACACACACACACACACACACACACACACAGAAAGAGAGAGAGAGAGATGGTGGGGGAGAGAGAACGGAAGCAATGTTGTGTATGTAATACAAGTACACACAGACTACATCACACACAGACACACACAGAGGGAAAGAAAGAGAGAGAGAGAGAGAGAGAGAGTGTGATGGTGGGGGGAGAGAACGGAAGCAACGTTGTGCATGTAATACAAGTACACACAGACTACATCCTAGGCGATGCGATGATTCTCACACCCGAAGGTCAAAATTTCCTGCCTCCCTGTCTTTTCCAGTTAATGAGACGGGTTAGGACTCAGCTGGGGATGTCAGCCCCCCGCCGGCCACCCAACCATCCTTGCATTATCCGCCGCCACGGCCCTGCTGCACATTTCGAGCTCTCTTCAATATTTTTTTTTTCTTTTTTTAAGAATATACTTGTAAAAATGGAGGAGACTTCAAGATCGTAAGACTTACACTAGGCAGTTCCATGTCCCTTACATAGGAACATAAACATAGAGGAGACTCCATGAGACCTTAAGTCCTACACTAGTCAGTTCCTGGAGGAGACTTCAAGAGATCATAAGACCTACACTAGGCAGTTCCATGTCCCTTACATAACATAAACATAGAGGAGAATCCATGAGACCATAAGTCCTACACTAGTCAGTTCCATGTCTATTTCTACCTGTCATCCATGTCCATAAACCATTTAATCTTCCCTTAAAATAACCCATTGTTTCAGTGCTCACTAGATGGTTACTAAGTCTATTCCATTTGTTAACCACTCTGTTAGTAAACCAATTCCTTGCCTATTTCCTTTTCAAACTTAGCTTTTTCCAAATATGATGACCTTGCCTGCACCGCCCTTATTAAAACCCGACCCACGCCACCACCACCACCTCCACCAACAGCGCCTCATAAGGCAATCACTTACTTTGTACAAATAAGCACCTACGTAACCATCGCTACAACAGACATGCTACATCTCCGGCCATGTTCTTGGGCGTTCATATTCTGAAAGAGTTTCCTGTAGCCACATCAAAGTGCAGCTTTTGCCTGTAGGGCCGTAGGCACCTACCTCAAAGACCTGCCTGCTCATCGAATGCTGTTTGACGAAAGACTATTAGGGCAGGTGCAGATGCTAGTAACTGCAGTGCAAGAGTATGCATCCTCATTTCGACCACCAGTCGGTCTCTCGATAAAGCTTTTCACATAATTATTTTCTTCCAATTCTTATCTCTTTTTCCTATCTATCTCATCTCCCTTTAATACTCGACACTTTCTTTCTCATTTTATCAGGATTTTTTGTCTTCACATCTCGTTACCTCCATGAAAACTTATCCCATTTTATTAAATTTCCTTTGATTTACCTTAACCTCACACTGAATCCGTTCCATATTCGGTTTTTAGCTTCGTATGGTTCCCTCATTCAGATTTCGCCTTTCCTTAAATCTCTCTCTCTCTCTCTCTCTCTCTCTCTCTCTCTCTCTCTCTCTCTCTCTCTCTCTCTCTCTCTCTCTCTCTCTCTCTCTCTCTCTCTATCCTTCATTTTAGTAAAGCATGTAGAGATACAGATTACAAGTGATGCGATATGTGAAGGCTGTTATTATAGTATAAATGCACACTTTTGAAGTGACAAAACACACACACACACACACACACACACACACACACACACACACATGCATGCGCGCACACACGCACGCACACTCATACACAAACACACACACACACACACAGCATACGAAGAGACACCAGAAATACTGTATTCGTCATCATTAAAGGGCCACAAAGTGAACGTTGACTTGATTCCGGTGTTTAGGCAATTGAAGGGAGTGGACAAGATTGTTTTGGAATGGGAAGGCGTCACGAAGTCATGAAAACAAATTAAGAAAAGACCACATCCCGGAACGACTTAAAAGAAAACAGTTTCCTCAACAAATGCATAAACTCTTGTAATAGATGACGTAGCCGTAGCTGGAACCATGAACGAATTTAAAACTTGGTATGACAACCAGAGAATAAAAGATAGAATCCCATGAAGGAAACTCCTTTCCTGCACACAATTAGATAAATATACATGCGTGTACGTACACACACACACACACACACACACACACACACACTACGGCGGTCCGGGTTCGAATCCCGCCCAAGGCTGAAATAATTTCAGTATCGCTGCGCTGCGAATCGTTATTCTAACTCTTGTGGGCGGGGAGTTCGGGGTATGTGTGCGTGTAAGGTCACAGTATTACTCATACATCGGTCATACATAAGCTTTGAGCTCTCTTACGGGAGGGAAATAACTGTCGATCACGAGTCCAACACGTGATTTAAGACCATGGTGAATCACACACACACACACACGCACACATAAATTCACACGCACTCGCACGTACGCACGTGCACAGAAACACACAAACCAAGATCTAAGAATATAAGGTCTAACCACTTCCGACCGAATTTCGAGGGAGTTGGTGCAGCGGGCCCGTGAACGTCACCTGGCTGTTCAAAGTGGGGTTGGCGGGTCCTATAGCTGTCAGTTGAAGCTGGTGCGTCGTTTGGAAAAGACGTTGTCTTCGCTCGCACCGCTCCACGCAATTAGTTATATTCTGACAAATATTATATAAAATATATATATAAATATATATAAAATATTATAGTTCCTGTCTATATATATGAATATATAATATATATGATATATAATATATATATATATATATAAAATATTATAGTTCCTGTCTTCCTTGGCGTTTCACAGTTTTCTTCAGTGTTTCACAAAGAGAAAATGGACTCAGCCTAATGACGTCAGAAGCTGCGCAGAGGAATTCAAACGGTCTGACCTGTATATTTAGACCTTGACACAAACACATACACACACACACGCGCGCGCACTCACGCACACGCACACATGGGAAAAGTAGTACATCGAACTAAAGGTGTGTGTGTGTGTGTGTGTGTGTGTGTGTGTGTGTGTGTGTGTGTTCGTTTGTGGAGGGAGGGCGCGAATGTGTATGTTACGTAATTGCATTTACCTAACTGTAGTACACAAGAAAGGATCAACACTTACAGCCCACCGTCCACTATTCTCTTGTTTATCATATCTCGCTTCAGATTTATCCATAGTTCCAACACTGGCTATATCCTTATCTTACAACTATCGAACAGAAGATATGAATGCACGCATTGTTCCACCTTGGGATATATATCACTCTAAGCTATTTCAATTATTTATTCATCTATATGGAAAACTATATTTCTTCACATTCTTTAGAATTTGTTCTCATTTTAAGCCATCCTATCCCTTATCATGAGATCTTATCTATAAATGTAGTAGCCATATCACCTCTTCCTCTTCGATTTGTCAACGTTGGTAGGCCCAGTGCTTTTCGTCTCCCCTGATATGGTTTATCTGCCAAGGTAGGAACCAATTTGGTTTATGCTGCTCTTTGTATGTTCTTAATCTTGCTTATATCCTTCACTCTGTGCATGGGTCACACAACAGACGCATATTCTAGTCTTGACCGGATCAGAGTTTCTATTTTTTTTTTTTTTTTTTTTTTTTTATCATCTCTTCATTCATTCCATGAAAAGACATTTTTAATCGTTTGCACCAGTCCGTAGGTTCCTCCCACAATTCTGCTTTTATGTGTGTGCGTGTGTGTGTGTGTGTTTGTGTGTGTGTGTGTGCGTGTGCGCGCGCGTGTGTATGTATGTGGGTGTGTGCATGCGTGTGTGCTTCACCACTGTCTTAGATCACGTGTTGTGCTTGTGATCGACAGCTATTTTCCTACTGGGTGGTTCATACGTGTCTCGGTCTATGGGTATACTGTAGAACATAGAGGCGTGTGTGTTGTGTGCGACTAAATGGTAATATGCAGCCAATAACTAAGGGAATGTTTTTGGATGCACCTACGGACCAGAACCACACATCATTTGTCTGTTAATTAAAACGTGTAAAGTAATGGTGATAATTTTGTACCATTGCTGTCGTTTCCTTATATTGCTCCTTATAATTTGTCTACTTCTATGACTCGGCCTTTGAGCTCTCAGCTGAAAGATTAATAGCTGTCAATCACAAGTCCAACACGTGATCCAAAACCGTGGTTAATTATACACGCACGCACGCGCATACACACACACACACACACACACACACACACACACACACACACACACACACACGCCACTTCGGTGTTCAACGTTTGAGGTCCCGATTTCGATATTACAAACCGTTACTGTCCCCATTGAATAGGGGAATGGGTAATACGTGTGCAAAATCACGGCATTATCCATATATCGGCCAATATATGATCTCTAAGCTCTCAAACGGGAGAGTCGTCTCTGTCTATCACAAATCCAGCACATGATCTAAGTCCAAGGTGAATCACACTTCTATATATGTACATAAACACCAGTACAATATGTGCATTTAAGCGATGTAGGTATCGACGCCTGAGTTCGTATCTAATGGAATTTCAATGCATAGAATCTAACACGTATAATTGGGCTTTTTTTGTATGTGTGTGTGTGGTCGACAACGCAACCCTTTATCCCATCATTATCTTTATTGGACCAAACACGCTGGTTGGTTTACGAGAATGCCTTGACGACCATCACCATCTCTACCTCCACCACCATCTCCACCTCCACAACCACAACCACCACCTCCACAACCACCACCTCCACATATCACCACCACCAACTGCTTTCATCTCGACTATGTCCCGTGCTGCAGACATTCCTACACACGCCGGCCACGCCGTGCATCCCCGAGTAGGCGGGCGCAGGAGACCTGCTTTCGAGCGATAACAGAGCCTTAGGTTGGCAGCGCTTTTTCGTGGATCAGGAGCACAATTAACAGAACAAAGAAAGGGGGCGGAATATTTTATCCCCATCTGAGCAACAGTTGATCATGACCCGTTAGAAAAGGCTTCCTTTGCCATGCACGGTCAGCTGTTACTCGCTACTACTGTAACGGATTGGATTACTTCTTCTGACTTCCCATCTCCTTTGTGCAGGAGAAAGAGATAAACGTCCTGGAAGATTCAATCCCACTGAAGTTAATTACATCCCACAGGTGAACTTTTCTTCCTTCCTCTTCGTGTACTTATCTTTCTCTTCCTCCCACTACGCACTCTCCTTCTTCCTCCTCCTCTTTTAATTCATATCATCATCATCATTGCTAATGTCATCACCATTACCATTCTCATACCCTTCTTCCTCTTCCTCTTCCTCGTCCTTTCCCCTCTTCTCTATACCTCTTCCTCCTCTTTCTCATCTTCCTAAACTCCTATTCCTCCTTCTTCCCCCCCCCCTCATTGTCCAGTCATTTCTTATTATATCGAATCGCATGAACAATTCGGGTCTCTGCAGAGTAATTGTCTTCATGTGTGGCGTCATGTTCTTGGGCCTCACCTCGAAACTACAATAAGTGGGTCGGTTTGATCCCCAACGGCTACCAGTAATTGAAACGTTCCGGGGAACAAAGGTGAGAGTTCTATCACAAATGATCTTTTTCAGACTTAAGTTCTTTACTCACATAATTATTAACAGAAATCGCATCCCAACGACATCATGGTGTGGTGTATGTGATATATGTGTATGTATACACTTGGTCTTTGTTTCACGTGTTAGACTCGTGATCGACAGCTATTTCCCTCCTGGAAGAGAGCTCAGAGCTCGTAGGTCCGATCTATGGGTAATGCTATGACCTTGCACACACACACACCCCCAACTCCCCGCCCACGAGAGTTGGAGTAACACCCCTCAGCGCTGCGATACTGATATTATTTCAGCCCCGGGCGAGAGTCGAACCCGGACCTCCGCGCGCGTGTGTGTGTGTGTGTGGTTATGTGTACGTGCTTATTTGAGCACGCGCGCGTGTGTGTGTGTGTGTGATTATGTGTATTCACCTTGGTCTTTCACCTTGGTCTTTGGATCACGTGTTGGACTCGTGATCGACAGCTATTTCCCTCCCGGAAGAGAGCTCAGAGTTCGTGTGCTTATTTGCGTGTGTGTGTGTGTGTGTGTGTGTGTGTGTGTGAGTGTGATTATGTGTACGTGCTTATTTGCGTGTGTGCATGTGCATGTGTGTGTGTGTTTACCCAATGAAAATATATAGGAAAAGAGTTAAACTCGTGGTGTCCTATCTTTTCCTCTCTAACTATAATATTTAGCTGCGGTCATTTCAATGTTCTATTCCAGGAGTCCATGCATCTATATGGTCTCTGGCACTTTGTATTTCTTGGCATTGAAATCCTCCTTCCACATTTGGCTCCATGTATACATACATACACATACATCCACACATGAATGTGTGTGTGTGTGTGTGTGTGTAAGTGGGCGAGATGCAGGGATGACAAGTCATTTATTTATGTATTTTATTTGTTATTTTTACATTATTATAGTTTTAATTTATTATTAATAAGATTTTTTTTTTTTTTTTTTTTTTTTTTTGTATCCGACCTAGATATGGATCAAAAGGTCTCCTGTCGGCATGCTCCGCCTTTGTAATCCTTTGTAAGTCATCCAGGAGGAGCCAAGAAAAGAGGGAGGGAGAAAGGGGTGGTGAATGGGAGTGGAGTATGTGGGGATGAAATGGGTGGGAATAGACTTATGCCTTTGAGTTAGGCTACCTCCCTTGTAAGGGTGAAAAGGCCGTTGGTGTATGTATGTGTGTGTATGTATGTATATGTATATATACATATATATATGCAAAGTAGACCACTTGGAAAAAGAAACTAACGAAGCAGAGCGCTTTCGTATATTACATCTTCAGTGCAACAAGTACATAGTGATAGGAATACATAGACAATATATACATGATACAAAGGAACAAGGACAGTTTGAATAAGCGTAGCGACCAATTACCCCTGGAGAGCGGAAGGTCATTGTCAATTATCTTACGATGGTGGGGCGACATCAGGTCACAGTCGCCAAGGGTCACTGTTTCTACTAATGATATAGGGCGACATTAGGTCAATTCGTTGGGTTACATTTTACCTGATATTATCTTACTAATTTCTTGACAAATGAAATTATCAAGTTTGTACAAGCCTTTATGTAGGTTGGTATTTTGATTACTGGTGGTATGAATCAAACTGCACTCTATTAAATTTCTTGCTATTATGTTGTTGGTATAATAGATTGCCTGGGCATTACCCCAATCAACTGGATGATTATTTAATTCAATATGCTTGAATATACCACTAGAATGATTGCCATCCCTAACATTTTTCTTGTGTTGTTCAATTCTAATGTTTAAGGGTTTGGCAGTTTGACCTATGTAAAATTGATTACACATTTTGCAAGGAATTTTATAAATGCATCCTTTTTTAATTTTAATACTATTGTTGATGAGTTTATGTTTTACTGTACTATCATGTTTAAAAACTACCTTTACGTTAAATCTTTTTAATAATTCTGTGATACTTAACAAATTTTCTTGAAATGGTAAAATTAAAACATTATGATAATTGAAAGGTGATTTAGGCTGAGGAGTTAAAAATAATTTCCTTGCAAAATTAATACTATTGTTGATGAGTTTATGTTTTACTGTACTATCATGTTTAAAAACTACCTTTACGTTAAATCTTTTTAATAATTCTGTGATACTTAACAAATTTTCTTGAAATGGTAAAATTAAAACATTATGATAATTGAAAGGTGATTTAGGCTGAGGAGTTAAAAATTATTTCCTTGCAAAATTGATTGGGGTAATGCCCAGGCAATCTATTATACCAACAACATAATAGCAAGAAATTTAATAGAGTGCAGTTTGATTCATACCACCAGTAATCAAAATACCAACCTACATAAAGGCTTGTACAAACTTGATAATTTCATTTGTCAAGAAATTAGTAAGATAATATCAGGTAAAATGTAACCCAACGAATTGACCTAATATCGCCCTATATCATTAGTAGAAACAGTGACCCTTGGCGACTGTGACCTGATGTCGCCCCACCATCGTAAGATAATTGACAATGATCTTCCGCTCTCCAGGGGGTAATTGGTCGCTACGCTTATTCAAACTGTCCTTGTTCCTTTGTATCATGTATATATTGTCTATGTATTCCTATCACTATGTACTTGTTGCACTGAAGATGTAATATACGAAAGCGCTCTGCTTCGTTAGTTTCTTTTTCCAAGTGGTCTACTTTGCATAAGTGAACACACATACCCGTGTTCTTATTAGTACACACACACACACATATATATATATATTTATATATATATATATATATATATATATATATATGTGTGTGTGTATATATGTATATATACATATGTGTGTGTATTTCCCTTACCGATATATTCTCTCGGTTGATGATCTCCAGAGGTGCTCTGATGGAAGGCTTGCCGAGGTACCAGTCTTCGTGGGGGTCGTAATTGCCGAGGGTGGCCACGAGCTGAGGTACATTCACGTAGTTGTCGTCGTCGAAGTGGCAGAACCATCTGAGGGAAAAAAGGAAGAACGAAGGTGTCATTTCTTTTTTTTTCTTTTCTTTTTTTTTGGGGTGGGGAGGGGGGGGCGAGGAGCTTATGATAGTACTAAGCCTCCCTCTGGAGAAAATAAGTAATTTTACAACAACTGTTGAATTACCAGTAAACAAAGCAGGAAATAGGATAACCCATAACTCTTTCAGCGTGCTTGATCACATATTCTATAATGCCCATAAGGCGATCGAGCCAAACTTCTTGGGGATCAGGCTAACAAGCAGTCTCATATAAAACTCATGCGGGGTTTAGAGAACAAATCACATGAAATTGAATTTGACTCTACATTGAGAAATTGATCATCACGACAATAAACTGCTGGTAAAAGTTAATTAATTCATGTTTCGGCAGAAAAGGGAGTACAAACATGTCGAAATTTGTTGTGGAGAACCAAAACAAAGTATTGCATCTCGAAAGGGAACTGAAGAAGTACGACTTAAGATTTTCTCGCTCAAGGGATTCAGCAAGGAGCCGAAATCCTCTGGGCGACAAGTGCACCCCGTCCCTTGTATATAGATTATTCTTACCGTAAAAGCGGTCCCAGTTGTCGACAAATGCCCATCCATTGACCTTACAATATTTTGCCAGCCTAATTCATTGCAATAGCCCTGGAATGCCACATATAAAGATAGATCGCCTTAAAGCGAATAAAGTTGTCTGGTGTGAGCCAAAATAAAATCTATATCGAAGGAATTCGTGTAGTTTAAACCCCTTCCCTTGAATGACATTTAAGCTGACTGAAAGTGTCTTGAGTTTGCCAGAGGAATTGTCGAACCTGTTGTAACGAAGAGGTTAAGAAATCTAATTAGGTTTGAATGGCAGTACAATTTCTACATAGGGAAATGACAGAGCCTAAATGAAAAATATACACTTATGGCTGTGGGCATGATCATAACAACAGTAATAGGGTAGCAAATTCCTTGACATCTTGAACAAAACCTGCCGACATTCGTTAACAGCTGGGCACACAAATGGATATGGTGTTACTTTACAATATCTCACGAGGGTAAGGGTCATATTACACAGTTAAGTCATAAAAACTGTGAGGTGAAGAGCTAAGGCTAGGAAGCACTTCGCTGTGGTTGAAGCAGTCACCGCTATCCAATGTGCTCATAAGGACAAATGGCAGTCACTATTATCCTTTTTGGATCGAGTCTGGGCCAAGCGTGAGGGTACGTGTATTATACTTTCGTACTGCTCATTTGGCAATTATATTTTTTCTCATTAATTGTATCATTAACCATTAATTGTATGATTAATTACTAATTGTATTATTAATTAAGCTATAGTGTATTTATAATGGGTATACCGTATTACATGTGAGAACCACCTTCAACCCAAGCGAGCTTCTGTGAGTTGGCGCTCTTATATTTTTCTAGTGTATGTAGTGGAAGGTGGCTCAATACATGTTTCAGTTTGTCTACGGTGCTTTTATTGCCGCTCATTACACAAGGCATACTGTCCCGCAATGTGTTCCAAGCGCAAGGTGCCGCAGTTGCAGGCTAAGTTGTCCAGGTAAAGTAGGCTAGGAGCTTAGATGAAGCAAGTAACTCCGTTTCTGAAGGGAGTTTCCACGTTTCCAAAAGCATCACAGCCTTCCAAAGGCTTACCCCCTAAGCTGAAGAAAATAATATGTTTGCTAGAATAGTCTTCAAGTCACCTTAGAAGTCGGCCGCGAAGACTTGATTTCATTGCCACACGCGACACTTCAGATAGCATTCAGCTTATAGATGATTCCAGAGCGGAGCAGATCTTGACTACTCAAAATTCCTTTCTGGCAAGGCTTAATTTGATAGGATACAAATCGTCTGACGTTCGCCACAGAGTCTCTATTCCCAGGTTTGCTAAGAATTGAGATCTTACTACTCTGGCGTACTTTGCTAAAGAGGCAAGTGGAGGGAATCGTCTAGATATACAGTTGGATCAATGTATTGTTTTTGACCCTCTTCAGACAGGAGTTCGACTTCTCGGCTGTACATTTTTCCTCCTCAGCCATTAAATACGTCACCGTGTTGAAGGAATCACAACGAACCGAAGCAATTGCTTGAGAAGCTATCTGTAGGTGAGCTCGCTTCGACCACCACTACCACCCCTACCACCACCACCGCCACACTCGCGCCCACTTCCACGGGTCACAAAAACATAGCAGTAGCACAACCAACCCCCCCGCGCGTTCGCAGCAGGTATACGACAGACAACCGGGTGCAAGCGGAACTTTCTGGACAAATTCCCCCGACAATGATATCCAAATAGTCCTTAATACCTTTTGCCTATTTGCTCCACCTTTCCACCTTCCACTTGATCTTGCTCCTCTCCCTCCACTCTTTCTTTATTTTCTGTTCTTCCACGTCGGTCGTCTCTGCACGCTCCAGTTGTCACCCACCTTCTGCCTTCTTCCAGATCTCACTTCCTCATTCAAGGTTAAGCCGGTCAAGCGTCACTTCTCTCTTCTCTTCTCTCTCGCTCTCTTCTCTTCTCGTTCCTCTCTCTTCTCTTCTCTCTCGTTCTCTTCTCTTCTCTCTCGCTCTCTTCTCTTCTCGTTCCTCTCTCTTCTCTTCTCTTCTCTTTCCTCTCGCTCTCTTCTCTTCTCTTCTCTTTCCTCTCTCTTCTCTTCTCTTTCTCTCTCTCCTCTCCTCTCTCTTGATCAACTCCAGTTTACAAGCGTCATGCCCCGTGTTTTTCGTTATCTTTTAATGTGCCCAATTGAACAATAAGTTCCTGCCCGTTAAAGAAAAGTCCTGTGAAGAAAACGTAGCCTCCCACCATCAGAAAAAATCTAAAACTAGTTTCCTACAAGATAGCATTTTAGAAATGCCAATCGCATAAACAATAAAGCTATTGAAAGCATGACTGATTCCTACACGGCTCTCAGAACAGGCCATGACACGAAATAATGCAGAGATCGTTACAGACCGACCCCCCGCAATATATCATCGTAACTGTAACACTAATAGGTTTCCTCCTCCGGCGAGATACATTAAATCGTTGTTCGAAACTGGGTCCGGCTTGACAGGCAGCCTGGCTTAATAGCCTCTCCTCCGCAAGTGGGCACCACCACCACCACCAACCTCTGAACTTTGCACCGAGAGCAGCAAGCGAGCCGCTTTCTAAGCTGCAAGTGAGCGACCGGCCGACCGCGCCGAATTTCAGCACCAGAACCGGTTGCCACTGGCATCCTGCACCTCTTTGAAAGATATTAACTGAGTGGACACGTGAAAGCTATGATGCTCTTGCGCGGGACGAGGTAGAAGAAGTTTTTGCGCACACAATAGATATACTCTTTGTTCCCTCTCTTTCATCTCCTCCCGTTCTCTCTAATGTGTGTTGACGTTCATTTTATGAAGATTGATAGTTTGCTTAAAGAATTCAGATATGTCAAGGAAAGTCTTCGGGTTGTGATGTCTTTGGTAATATGGTGCATGTCCTTGCACGCGCACGCACGCGCGCGCGCGCGCACACACACACACACGACTCGGTGGCGCGGTTGGTAGAGTCTCAGACTGTCAGTACGGGGGTGCCGGCGATACCTGGTTCGAATCCTGCCCAGGGCTGAAATTATTTCAGTATCGCTGCGCTTCGAGTCGTTACTCCAACTCTCGTGGGCGGGGAGTTGGATGTGTGTGTGCGTGTAAGGTCATAGCATTACCCATAGATCGGACATACGAGCTCTGAGCTCTCTTCCGGGAGGGAAATAGCTGTCGATCACGAGTCCAACACGTGATCCAAAGACCAAGGTGAATCGCACCTTCAAAACCAAAGACGTACCGCACAACTAAACATGATAGTCTCCTGTTAATGGTAATAAGATATAATCATCAAAATATGGATCAAAAGGTCTCCTGTCGGCATGCTCCGCCTTTGTAATCCTTTGTAATCTCAGTATGGGAAAGGTTTATCTGAACAGGTTCCATTCTTTCACTACCACGGAGGGACCACACGGAGCTGAATAAAATCGCCCGCTGCTGCTAAGAATCAAATCTCTAGTTATCAGAACGAAAAAAGATTGAGCGGTGACTGGTGTCTTCAAGGGGAATAGTTGTATTTCTTATCATCTACAGTACACAGCACTCTAATAACTTAACCATCTGCTAAAAAAAAATCTACTGTTACATAACTGATAATATCATCATGGTTACAAATCAGTCATGGATTTTTTGCAAGTATCAAAAACGTTCGCATCATTATTACTGCGAGTATATCGCTACAGCGGAAGCCCCAGATACTCGTACTTCCGTGGTGGCGATCTTATTTTACGCGTAAATGACCCCAATACGGCTTAGTGGCATGGCTTCATACGTAAATCATTACATATGTTTACACCTTGCCACGATTGTCTTATGCCTTACCCAGACAACATAAACAAATAGACACAAGCATTACTAGTCCAAAACACCATGTATACTCTACCCTTAAACTGAATCTTTTTGTCCTATAGTTCTCCACCGAGGTGAGGGCTGTCCACAGTATATATTGTGACAAGCAGATACTATCAGAATACATATTCATGAATACTAAAACTGTCATCAATATCGTTTCTCCATCAGTCCGAAAGCTGCCAGAATTTGCAACCCATCAACAAAACATTTTGCAGCATTATTTTTTGTATATCAATTTGGTGGTGAGGAGCCTACGCTAATAGGCGCGTAGCTACGGCCGAAGCCTTTACCTTTGCCCTATGCGTATGGACTGCTGGGGCAGATAACATACACTACTCGGAATCGTAAAGAGGTGTATATATATATATATACATATATATATGTATATATATTTATATTATATATATATATATATATCATACAATCTAAATAACCGTCGCGCAGAGGATTCGAACCACCGCCAGTAGACTCGAGAGAGTCCGTAAGCACCCGCCTTAGACCACTCAACCATAGACGATCTAAAAGTGTATGAACTCGTAATCTATCTGATTACCGAGATGGGGAGGGTGCTAACTGCCCCCCATATAAACCCCCTTTTTACAATACACCTAATCGCACCAATGGGAATGGTAAGGACTAGATCGAATCCCCCTCACGCTTCTCGTCATCGTAACTATGTGAATAAATTCGCTAGTGGACAGCGACATCAATCATACAATCTAAATAACCGTCACGCAGAGTGGTCTAAGGCGGGTGCTTCTGGACTCTCTTGAGTCTACTGGCGGTGGTTCGAATCCTCTGCGCGACGGTTATTTAGATTGTATGATTGATGTCGCTGTCCACTAGCGAATTTATTCACATAGTTACGATGACGAGAAGCGTGAGGGGGATTCGATCTAGTCCTTACCATTCCCATTGGTGCGATTAGGTGTATGGTAAAAAGGGGGTTTATATGGGGGGCAGTTAGCACCCTCCCCATCTCGGTAATCAGATAGAATACGAGTTCATACACTTTTAGATCGTCTATGGTTGAGTGGTCTAAGGCGGGTGCTTACGGACTCTCTCGAGTCTACTGGCGGTGGTTCGAATCCTCTGCGCGACGGTTATTTAGATTGTATGATTGATGTCGCTGTCCACTAGCGAATTTATTCACATAGTTACGATGACGAGAAGCGTGAGGGGGATTCGATCTAGTCCTTACCATTCCCATTGGTGCGATTAGGTGTATGGTAAAAAGGGGGTTTATATGGGGGGCAGTTAGCACCCTCCCCATCTCGGTAATCAGATAGATTACGAGTTCATACACTTTTAGATCGTCTATGGTTGAGTGGTCTAAGGCGGGTGCTTACGGACTCTCTCGAGTCTACTGGCGGTGGTTCGAATCCTCTGCGCGACGGTTATTTAGATTGTATGATTGATGTCGCTGTCCACTAGCGAATTTATTCACATATATATATATATATATATATATATACATATATATATGTTGAGGAATGGACGACAAAATGAGAGGCAGGGTGGTGAGATAAACACCGAGAACCGTTGAAGTTTTATTAACTGACGTTTCGCTCTTAACAGAGCTTCTTCAGAGTGTACCTACACTCTGAAGAAGCTCTGTTAAGAGCGAAACGTCAGTTAATAAAACTTCAACGGTTCTCGGTGTTTATCTCACCACCCTGCCTCTCATATATATATATATATATATATATATATATATATATATATACATATATATATATATACACACATATATATATGTATATATGTATATGTATATATATATAGATATATATACATATAGATATATATATTTATATATATATGTACGTATATATATATATATATATATATATATATATGTGTGTGTGTGTATGTATATGTATGTATGTGTATATATATATGTACGTATACACATATATATATATATATATGTATATGTATATATATATATATATATATGACCTGAAAATGAAATATACCATGTCTGCCTTGATTCTAACTGTGGCATGGTAAGTGCGTAAATTTTTATAAACCCTTCTAACCACAAAAATTAAATGTCAATTTCGGAGGACAAGCGATTATAATTCTGCATTCATGGTGAATATACCCAATATTGTTCATCATTTTAAGTCCATACAAACAGACATAGTAGAAAATACGGATACTTTAAGTTTCATTATGTAGGAAAGCTATAAAATCAGTATATATCATCTTAGTGTAGAATACTAGAATAAGATGCTGCCGCATATGGACCGGTTTGGTATATATCTGATAGCAGGCTAATTCTTAAACATAGGAAACACTCTTAAAAGTTTTTTATGAGCAAACTGGACAGTAAATTATTCGAGGTGTAAGCTTCTGTTCATATATCAAAGAGGAGAACGGCTGTGAGTCTGATTAAATTGTTTTTTTGGAAGTCCAGGTTTAAGTCTCTTGATCCAAGTAAACCATCATTGATCGTTATTATCGTTATCATTACACATGAAATTTGGTATCTTATAAGTAAAACTCTTGGTCAAATACTTCTACACTTTTGTCATTCTGTCTCTACATTTGTTATCGCCCCATTTCTATTTTTCTAACATATCATCTCTTACCTTTCTATAGCTAATATACGCTTTTAACTTTCCGAGTTATTTCCTTTATACAATCCATTTTCTCTTTCTTTTCTCTGATTTCTGCCTTTTATTAATAAGCTTGTTCAGTTTAGCTCTCTCTAATTCATCTCTTCTGGTTTTAATCTGCTTATTTCTTCTTTTCATTAGTTCAATGTCAAATTTGTAACTATCAAATGTTAAAGGTGAATTCTTTTTTCTCTGCAAATTGCCCATTGATATTCAGTAAATAAAAATTCATATATTCTACGGTGTCCTCATTATTTTTTACGAGCTTCAAATAGGTTTTAAATTATAAACTGGAATTCCTTCTTGCTATCCTTAACCTTCGGAAGGCTTATTTGCTTCTTCAGAACTAATTTATTTCTCACACCTCTGAAATTTAATTTATCTGCGCAACTTATCATTGTATGGCCACCCCCTATATTTACTTTTTATCAAGCCACTGTTCCTGTTGTTGATCTTATCTCTTAATATTTAAATAGTTTTCTCCATTTGTTGTTCCTTTTGTGCATTCTCCAAGTCCATTTACGACGTAAATACTTTTGAAAGAAGGTATTCACTATTCTCATGTTGCGCTTAGCAAAATCAACTAACATATCGCCAGTGTCATTACCCTCACATATTCCAAATTTCTCAATGTACATTTACCTCCCATATTCTTCCCTACATAATATTTCGTTATCGACTATGAACGTATAATAAGATATTTTTATCAGTTACCTGATTTACATGATCATAGAAGGACTCAACATCATCGACCAAACTGCGGCTGATGCATAAAAATGAATTATTTTTTTGTGTAAATTTTACATGGCCTAATCACTTCTGAATTTCATTACATGGCCTAATCACTTCTGAATTTCATTACATTGCCAGCACTCTCTCAATTCATCAATTATGCCTCCCTACTAGATCATTCCATACCCTTATTTGTATAATAGAGTAGGTGCTGGCTCTTGCAACTCCATGAACTCTTCTTCATTACTTAAGACTTCACTCAGTCCCACGATATTTCAGCTGATGTTTTCCAATGCTTCCCCAAACTTTCCAGTTTATGGTTTACTGACAGGGTTCTTACGTAGTAAGTTTACATCCTCATTTGGTTCAGGTTATTCGACGTTCAAGACTTAGATCTGATTCGGGGTCACACTGCCCTTAGGCACAAAAAAAAAAAAAAAAAAAAAATGCGGTTGGATCTTAAAGACACGATGGTCCAACAGGAATAACCGTTTCTGTATTGGCTGAGCACCAAAGGGTTGATTTGAGAGGTTGTGGCAGTAATCTCACCTTGCCACCCAGTTCCTATAGAGATATAACTCTGGTGCTACCTTATCTAATATATTCGGTGGAACCCTACATGTCTATAGGACTCTAAATGGTCCACGTCGTCATTATGACGGTGCCCCATATACCTATGATGAATTACCCTGTTCAACATCAGGAAAGTGCAAATTAATTCAACATTCCTTGGAATATTAGTACATACATATACCAAAGGCTTTTTCCCCCTTACATGGGGGATAGCCAAAAAGAAAAAGGCAAAGAAATCACTCCCACCCATTTCATTTCCCATATATTCCACTCCTCTCCACCCTCCACCCTCCCTCTTATCTTGGCACCTCCTGGATGACGGGTCATCCCTGCATCCTGTCCACTGCCCTGGGTCAGGAGCAGTGTCGCAAGACACAGCAAGGCCGCTTCATAAATTCGGCGACCCCCCCCCCCCTCTCCGTCCCCTCATGCAGAAAAGGAGAAGACGGGGAGAAATCCCTTCGGGCTGCCTTTACTAAAAGTAAACTAAAGAAAAGAGGTATTAGTACCCCAGGTTAATAAAAGCTGCTTTAGCTCATGTACTTACCGTTTGCCGCTCTCGAGAAATGCATCAAATTCTCTCGCCATCTTGCAGCAGAGGGCTCGTCGGTTGTGCGAAGAGGAACAGTTGGTGTTGACCATGTGGCCGCCTGCAACAAAAGAATCAGTCGAATTAGGTGAGGAAAGCGTAGTCATTGTGTGCAGAATATCCGTCCTGAATGTAATTTACAATTTAGATTTACGTAAGGTTTGGACAGACGAACTTAATAAGTTGATTATCCTTCTTAAGTGTGTTACTAAGTTCTACTATTGTTCCATATCTCCACAATTAATAATATAATTCTTG